>NC_140964.1:99687171-99727171 GCF_056783735.1 Eptatretus burgeri | reverse complement strand
TTTTGAAGGAGCAGGAGTTGGGGACATTTGTTGGGGAGATGACGTTGTATCGGGTCATGGCAGGAAGACGTTGATTGTGGTACACATCGGAGCAAATGATTTGGAAAAGTTTACTCGGAGGTTTTAAAAAAGTAGGTGCAGGATATTGTGTAATTGGCTGAAAGCAAAGGGTTGTGAGGTAATGTTTTCTGGGATTCTCCCAAGATGAGGAAATGAAATGGAAACAAGTGGTGCCAGGCACAACAAATCCCGCCCATTTAAGGCATAAAGTTATTTTGGGGATCAAATTTAAATTTGATACATCCTTATCCTGAATGTTGATTATAAGGAATATTTTAGTCTTAGTTTGAAGTCAATTAAACCATTTTTGACGAAGCTATGACCGTAAAATGATTTTGACCTTTCAAGGCCACGTAAGGTCAAAGGTCATGGTGTCAAATGAAAGCCAATAAAGGACTTGATATATGTCTTCCATAGTAAACACGCATATTCCTAACCTTTGTTGATTTATAATGGAAAATATGTAATTTGACCGATGACCATGACCCCCAAAACTTCGGACCCTACCGATCTTCACAAATATGCATTTTTCACTATAGGAATGGGGAGGATTATAAGTGACAAATAGAATAAGGTTCACTATAAGCTTAGTTTGAAGTACATCAGATCATTTTTGACGAAGTTATGAGCGAAAAACGATTTTGATCTTTTCGTGACCTTGACCTTTGATCCAATTGGACCCAAAAGTTAATGAGGTCGTCCAAGGTTCATTGCTCACCTGTGGATTAAATTTGATAGTGTTTGCTAAAGCCATTTTTCCGTAAAGTTGCGAACAGACAGACAGACAAACAAACCGGACGATTACAATATCCGGGGGGGAGGGATAATTATGAGCAGTGATAGATGTCAACCACTAGTTGGAAGAATGGTGTTGGGGGGGGGGGGGTGGGGAAGGTTTTACATTTTAAGAAACGGTGGGAATCATTTCAGGGTTAAAGGGAGTGTTTCCAGAATGATGGACATATGCTAAATAGAAAGGGTTTGCAGTGTAAATTGAGGAAGGAATTCAGGCTTTTTTAGGTCAGCAGAGGGTGGGGAAGTAATTAAGGACGCAACTGATGATGTAATTGTGATTAGTAAGGCCAGGCAAGAAAACATAATTACAGGAAGGCAAAAGTAAAACATTGTTTTGGGCGAGTGTGGAGTTCACAAGGGGGTGACTCAGACCTGCCGACCCTGAAACAGCAAGCCACGGATAACTCCGCAGCCCGATGGATTGCTAGGCACCCGCGGACGCTGCTTGTGATAACCAGTACGAGCAGGGTCCTCGCGCCCAGTGCTGCGTTACCTTACCTGGTGAGCCAGCTATCTCGATTTGGGAACTGCACACTCGACATCCCACCTCGTTTACTTATTAAGGTATGACTGAGTAAAACCGTTGGTGGGTGTTGGCAATCTAGCATTGCGAATTACTGGGGTATAATGGCCCATCTATTATATTGTCGTGTCCAGAGGGTTTGCCCCGATCTGGATGGATGGCTAAACGGTTCTCCCTTGGAGGCTTACAGTTAACCCTTTTTGGAGATTAATGGCGCGTGCGAGCATGGAGGGGTGGCAAAGGGGAGGAGGTACACGGGCTGCACTTGAGCCCACACAATCAGGCTACACAAATGAAATTAAATGAGATGGGTAATTTCATGACTTAACAAATACAGTATGTACAATGATAATAATTCAAGTCATAAAAATGAAAGGAAAACGTGAGGTAATCTAAATGTAATTGAGAGTCGCCTCTCACACACACACACAGTCATATAAAAAAAAGAAATCCCTTTTCGTTCCTTTACTTCACTGAGTCCCGGCAATCTTTTTGTTGAGGAAGTGTGCCTGGACCGCGTCGTCGCTGCGTGGGTAACCGCGCCCCAAAAGCGGTGCCAAGCAATCCGTGAGGCAATATTCGACATCAGGGCCCCCGAACCGTGGTGTAGCTTCTTCATTGACTGCACTTGTTGATTCCACCTGCAGAATGGTGCCGCTCCCTTCGGTGATATACACGAGCCTTCGAGGTCCGTCTCTCACGACCAAGCAAGAGTCGATGGCCAGCGTCTTGCTCAGCATGCGGCCAATTTGCCTCAGTACGAATACGAGAATCACGCAGATATTTCGTCATGCCGAGAGGAGAGGGAAGCGAGATCCTCCGTCCCAGTCACGTCCCTCTCACGACTACAACAGCAACCTCACTCTTCTTCATGCGTCGAAGGAAAGCCAGCCGTAATGCCCTACACTTTTGACTGCCTATCCTGCCCCCACCCCCATCACTTCTGGCCCGCCTCGAGCCTTCATCTCCGGTCATATCTGTCTCCTGCAACGATCTGCCTCCCTCTTTTCTTGCCGAGACTCGCTCTGGTTTTATTTGATTGTCTCCCTCACACCAAACTCTACTTGTGCGTTCGCTTCTCGCTCCGAGTTGCTTCCCCGTTCTGAGTAACGTGTCCTCTTACGCACTCTTCTTGTTCTGCGTCTCATGTCACACCCATCAATCATCAGCTTCGGGGGCGTGACTGCGTCCGCTGTCACCCTTGGAGGCGGGGCTTCTTGCCTACTTGGTCATGTTATAAAAACGAAATTCTTCCATTGCTCATTTGTAACACAAAAAAGTGACAAGTAACACTTAAGCTCACAGTTTACCTACTTGATTACATCGAGATGTCCCCTACATGTCTACAGGCCAAGCAACTCTATACAATCCTATCTTTTCTCTGAAATTCCTCCATCTACCCCCACAACCGTAACAATATACATGCTCTGTCGAACCAAAGATGGAAAAAGACAACCGGGCAGGTCTAGAAAGTCTATTAATATACAAGAAAACAAACACGACATATTAGGCAAAGTTTTCGTGCTTTTTTTTCTCAAGGTTGAATCACATCAAGGATTGTGATTGAACCTTGAGGAGTAGAGCACGAAAAGCTTTGGTTTATATGTCGTGTTTGTGTTCTTGTACATTAAAGTTCTGTAGTACCAAACATCTTTTCCTTTGAAGTCTACATTCTGGATTAATCGAAAAGGCATGTATTTACAGGTACAGTCATTTACAAGCACATACAGAATTCAAAGACGCAAAGAAAGGCAATTGTCCCTTCGTACGTAAAAAGCCCCTTATACAATCTTACTTTACGACATAAGACAAGTGTGCCACACTCGTCGGGGAAAAGTAGAGAGGAAGAGTAAGCAGATGAAAGCAGTTTTGAGGCTTAGGTGCGGCTTCTTGCTCACCTCACGCAAGCATGCGGGCTTGTGTGGATCTACTTGAGACACTTCAGGGGGCAAGGGTTACTTCAAGCTCTCTGACCCTGCTTTCCCCAAGGTTTCCCCAAGGGTCGATTGCAGTGATGAGGTAACAGATAGTTTCTTGGAGGAAGAATTGCGGTGGTTCCACAGTGATGGTTTTTCCAACCCAGCACCAAAATTGACTTTCAATATGGTTGTACTGTGAGACATGTTGCATTGTGCATCAAATTTGTGCCATGAGAAAGGTGCAGGGGGAAAGGAAGGATGGTGGGGTGGCGGGGGGGATGAATGGGTATTTAAATGGATTTAAATGATGAAGTGTTCTTTCACCAGTACGGTGTTTTAGAAGTAAAGGGTGAAGGCTTTTTGGGAAGCATGGGGAATAGAGGTTCGGGAGCAGAAGGGAAGGAATTGGGATGGATTGATGGATGGACAATGTGAAATCACACAGCGGGAAAGAGCCTCCTAAACCCACACAACACATCTACCCCCTCCTCCCCTCCTTCTTCATGTGTAGCACAAGGCTGCGAGTAACATCATTGGGTGGGGGCATGGCTGCGCCACTGATGTAGTGTCCCTGTTAACAGTTCGCTGGTACAGTCATACCTCTTATAACGGAGCCTTGACAAACGGATTTTCACTCAACAGACATGAAAATATCCATTTAATTAAAAAAATAAGTTTGTCTTGGAGAAAAGTTCAGGGAAATTGACCAGCTTGCCAATCAAGCTGGACTTGAGGTAGATGTTGATGATGTGGAGGAGCTGCTGACATTACATGGGAATATCTTAACAAACGATGAGCTGCGGGAGCCAGACAAACACAGAGCTAACCAAGAGGCCGAAGACGCAGAAGATACTGAACCAGAAAGATTCTCCAGCAAAAACACTTTGTGTGATGCACTCGAGCTTGTCGCCGAAAGTGACCCTGATATGGAGCGAAGAACAGGAGTTAAGCGAAATGTGTCCAACGGTTTTTCCCCCTACATGGAGATGTTTTGCAACATGAAGAGAAAGGCTGTACAGTTAATCCTCAATGCCTTTGTTAATAAACCTGTAGCTTGGCTCTTCTTTCCAGGAGTCGCTGCTTCCCTCTCGTGTCCGGCCATTGCAGAAGAAGGAAGAGTAGGTGGACAGTTGGAGCGAGGCAGCAGTGGTGTACGTACAACATGGCAAGCTCCATAATAATTAACTGGTGAGTATTGACATGAATAACATGAAACTCAATTTAACAACAGTCTTTATTTTATCTATAAAATGCCATACTGTTTTTTTTTAATTACCAAAGGAAGCCGTCATCGCATTTATAGGGTAAGAATTGACACTGTTGGGAACGCATATCCACTGGCACCATGTTTTTATGACCTCTTAACAGATTATTCACATAGCGGATAATTCTCAAGGACCTATCTCGTCTGTTAAAAGAGGTGATAGTACTCATTTAGCCAACCTTGGAAGGATGACAGGTTGAGTGAACCCTACCTGGTGTTAATTATATGGCCCAACCCAACTTCTATGGCTTGAACTCAGGACCCTAGGATTCTAAGCCAGCCACTTTGACCATTAAGCCAACACCAGACCTTTCCCCATTCCCCTCTTTTAAGATGGGATGGGACCGGACTGAGCACACTTACTAATAAAACGTCTAGTTGAGGGTTTCTTATGTGTTGTTTCAATGCAACTCCCTGGGTCCTTTTTTCCACAACCGCAACAATATTCCATACCAATGCCAGGAGTTTAAATAATAAGATGGAAGAGCTTGAGGCCTCAGTAGATAGTAAAGAGTACAATATAGTGCAGTAAACGAGACAGTTTAATGAGGCGATTGTAACTGGAGGATAGGATTTGAAGGCTACAAGATGCATCTGTGTGATAGGAAGGAGAAAATGGGGGGAGGAGGAGGAGGAGGAGGAGGAGTAACAATCTGGGTAAAAGACAGCATTGCATCAAGAGAAAGGGGTGACATTAAGGAGGGAATTGATGTGGAGGATTCTGTATGGGTAGAAGAATAAAAAATTTGTAAAAAATAGGACCACTGGAACTATAGCTTATCTGGGCCCTGGCAGAATGTTGGCACCCAAATGTGGTGTTATTCTGACAGGTGGGTCTGGAGAGGAAGATTTTTGAAGGAATTTGCACGATTTTCCCAAACATTTAGTAAGTCCGCCATTTTGACACTTCCGGTCATGTGATCGGCATGACCTCCACAATAAAACCACGACCCTGTCCTAATACTGCAACCCAAATTTGGTAGCATTCTGACTGGTGGGGCTGGAGAAGAATTTTGAAGAAATTTATTAATCAGCCATTTTGATCTACTTAAAGTCACGTGACCGGAATGAGCTTTGCAATCCCCTTTGCCAGTCAGGAGCGGAACGTTGCTGCCAAATTTCAGCCGGATCAGCCTCGCGGTTTTGCCAGAGAAGTCAAAACAGGAGCTTTTATAGGGCTCCTGGTGTGAGGGAAGCAGGAGTACGTGAAGAACTCGGGGCATGTGGTAAGGGAAGAGTATTGATTATGGGGGATTTTAACTTTCCAGGGGTAGATTGGGTCCAGGAACAGGGAAAGGGCAGAGCAGATGAGGATTTCCAAGATTTAGTCCAGGATTGCTTTTTAAATCAGTTTGTACACAAGTCCACGAGGGGGAGTGCAGTGTTCGACCTCCTTTTAAGTAACAATCCCAATATGGTTGAGGAGATGGAGGTAAGGGAGCATTAAGGATCAAGTAACCATAACATTGTGTGTGCAAGGATTCTGTTAAGGGTTAGAGTTCAGGATAGTAGGGTCAGGCCATTAGATTTCAGGAAGGCAAACTGTGAGGGTATGATGAGAGAGTTGGGTGATGTGGATTGGGAGAAGTTAACAACAGGACAATCAGCATCAGAGAAATGTGAAACCTTTAAGGAGCAAATGTGTGGAGTGCAGTACATTCTGTACATTCTGACATTCTGTACAGAGAGGCAGAGTAAGTACATTCTGATGAGGTATAAAACTAGAAGCAGAAAGAGGCCAGGGTGGTTGAGTAGTGAGATAAGGAATGCTATTAAGGAGAAACGGAAGGCATTTATTAGGTAAGCGCAAATACAACCTGCCACTTCACTGATGGTGACAATAAGGGGGGGGGGGAGAAAGAGGGATGGAGAGAGGAGGCAGAGAGGATGAGGTTGGGGGAGCGAGGGGGAGAAAGAGGGATGGAGAGAGGAGGCAGAGAGGATGAGGTTGGGGGAGCGATGGGGGGGGAGAAAGAGGAATGGAGAGAGGAGGCTGAGAGGATGAGGTTGGGGGAGCGAGGGGGGGTGGAAAGAGGGATGGAGAGAGGAGGCAGAGAGGATGAGGTTGGGAGAGCAGGGGGGGAGAAAGAGGGATGGAGAGAGGAGGCAGAGAGGATGAGGTTGGGGGAGCGGGGGGGGGGGAGGGATGGAGAGAGGAGGCAGAGAGGATGAGGTTGGGGGAGCGAGGGGGGGTTGAACGACACCTTACCAAACGTTGCTATTCACTGTGGGAGGGAGGGGTGCATGACACACACACACACACACACACACACACACACACACACACACACACACACACACACACACACACGCAGACAGTGAGAGAGTGGCAGAGGTGTGGGAGGAGAGTGCTGAATTTTATGAAAGGGGGGGGGAGGAGAGAGAGCGAGGAGGGGACAGAGTGAGAGAGAAGAGTGGGGGAGACGAGGAAAAAATAAACCACAGGTGAGGGGTGGAGGTGGGGTTAGCAAAGAGAATGATGTGACGCTTAATGACCAAACACGAAAAACAACCAAAAACATCAGAACAGCTGTACACGACATAGTGTAGTAGATAGTAGAAAAATCGTGCAAATTATGATACAAACATCAAATTTGGCATTTCTGTTCTGCAGGGTTTTCTGATCAAATCTGCCCAATTGGCCATTTGAAAATCCAAGGTGGCGGCCATTTTTCAAGATGGCCGCCAAGTTAGCCTCCCGAAGTTGACTTTTTGCTCAGAAGTATTTGTAGTTGTCCGATTTGCATAATCTAAGTGTGGATTCCAATGTTTTCAAGCCTGCTGGAGTGGATTTTCCTGTTTTTAAAGCCCTCTGACACACACTTTTTCTGATTTTGCACATTTGTTTATGATTTTCATATGTTTGCATGACAACATGTATGTAGTAGTAGTAGTAGCTACTTATGCATGGGGTGTAGTGTTAGAGGTAGTACCTTTGTTTCAGCAGTCAGCCACATCCTGGATGGACTACTGGACACATCCAGCAGCCACAACCACATCCTGGATGGACTACTGGCACTGTATAAATGGCTGCACTGAGATCGATAGGAACACGACTACAGGACAGTGGCTGGACCAGTTCCATTGTGGAAGCAGAGGTGGCCTCATCTGGTACAGCAGTCTTTCCTGTCTGCGTCCAGTGTCACCACGACAATAAAAGCACACCAGATCACTGCATGCAGCTTGTACAAACTGATGAAGGAAGCATACCATGACAACCACTCTGAAGAGTATAACAGATCAGATCTAACCTTTGAAGATTGGTGTGAACAACGGAGGCAAGAGAGTCCACAGTTCCAATTCTGGAGTCTGGTGATGGACATGGAGCTCACCATATTCACCCTGATCCGCTCATTCAGAGAAGGAGACTTCAACCTGTACCGTGAAGCACTTTCAGAACTGGCGCCTTACTTCTTTGCGAATAACAATGTCAACTATGCGCGATGGATCCCAGTTCACCTCCGAGATATGATGTCGCTTGAGCAACAACATCCAGATGTGGCCAGGGAGTTTCACAAAGGGAACTTCGTTATCCACAAGTCTCGAAGAGAATTCTCTGCCCTGGCAATCGACCAAGTCCACGAGCAAAATAATGCAGTCATCAAAGGTGACGGAGGAGCAATTGGGTTGACAGAAGACCCGGCAGTACTTCGTAGGTGGATGGTCATTGGACCCGAAGTGAGTCGTCTAGTAGCTGGATACGAGACCATGTCTGGTATGAAAGATGCAACCAACAAGAGCAGACACCATGAGCAACCCTAACTCTAACCCTAACCCTAACCCTAACTCTAGCCGAAATGGGAGCGACACATCACCAGCGGGGCAAAGAGCAGTTCCATTCATTCATGGAGGGGCTATACTACAGAATGAAGGTGAATGCCCTTTCTATCATCCAATCAAGAAAAACATTGTTTCTTTCTTCAAACAAGAGCAAGCTGGGGGAAGTTCTACGGAGAAAGTCCTGAAAGACAACTGTCAGCTGTTCTCACGACTGTTCATCTCATGCCAGAACAGGAAGTGTGACTTGCAAGAATTATTCAAGCATGAGAATCAGTCACACCCTGCATCTCTCAGTGACAGCGGCAAGCTTCATACATGTCAGAAGTCACAGCTGCTGAAATTCTTGAAGTGCAAGTGACACATCCCAGACAGAGAACCAAGGGGAGATGCAGTCATCATTGATAGCTCAGCACTTATCAATGCCCTACCTCCACGCACTTCAAAGATATTTGATGACTATGCTAAAGAAAACATCATCCCAAAGGTGGAATCCTATGGTGCCAGGTACGAGAGGGTGGACGTAGTGTTTGATGTGTACCAGAAGTCAAGTCTGAAGTCCGAGGCAAGGTCGAAAAGGGGGCAAGGAATCAGAAGAAGAGTGACAGGAACCAGTGAGACCCCAAGTAACTGGAGAAGCTTTCTTCGAGATGACAGCAACAAGACTGACCTGTTTCACTTCCTTGCGGAAAAGATGTGTGAAGCACAGACGACAAGCACAGTCATTGTCACAAAAGGAGAAGATGCCATTAGCAACACAAGGAAGTCACTGGATGCTGTGTCTCCATGTTGTCATGAAGAAGCTGACACTCAAATATTTGTACATGCCATGGATGCAACAACGGATGGTAGCAAGTGCATTATCATTAAGGCTAATGACACGGACGTACTAGTCATAGCAATATCTGTACTGCCATCCTTACAGGAACTAGGTCTTGAGAACATGTGGATTGCCTTTGGCCAAGGAGCCAAGGCGCAATGAATTCCAGTCGATGAGGTAGTTTCTGCAATGGGGCCTGAGAAAGCTAGAGGGATCCCATACTTCCATGCATTCACTGGATGTGACGTCGTGTCTGCCTTCCGCGGTAAAGGGAAGAAAACTGCATGGCAGACTTGGAACGTCTTTGATGATGTTTCTGAAACATTCACCAATCTCAGCCAGCATCCAACATTGATTCGTGATCTTGACCTGCAGAGGCTGGAGAGATTCGTTGTCCTCATGTATGACAGATCAAGCGCAGCCACTGGTGTGGATGGAGCAAGACTGGATCTCTTTGCCCGCAAGCAGAGGCCGTACAAGTCAATTCCACCAACACAGGCAGCCCTCAGATAGCATGCAAAGCGTGCGGCCTATCAGGCTGGGATCATCTGGGGCCAGGCAACCATCTCCAGTCCAGACATGAGCAGTCCCGCTGAATGCGGATGGACACAGAAAGGAGAGACGTGGCAGATATGTTGGACAACACTACCCTCTATTGCAGCCAGCTGTCAGGAACTGACCAAGTGTTCCTGTAAGAAAGGTTGCAACCGGAGATGCAAGTGCTTTCAGTCAGGGCTCCCCTGCACAGCACTCTGCAGCTGCATATGTGGACAGTAGCAGCTGGAGGAACATTCGCATGGTATGCATAACTTGGAACATTTACTAGCCAGGGCCCGGTTGCAGAAAGGTCTTAGCTCCATATGGCAATCATTAAAGTGGTGCAAAATCAGAAAAAGTGTGCATCAGGGGGCTTTAAAAACAGGAAAATACACTCCAGCAGGCTTGAAAACATAGGAATCCACACTTAGATCATGTAAATCGGACAACTACAAATACTTCTAAGCAAAAAGTCAACTTTGGGAGGCTAACTTGGCGGCCATCTTGAAAAATGGCCGCCATCTTGGATTTTAAAATGGCCAATCAGGCAGATTTGAGCCTGGTGTGTTGGCACAGTGGTTAGGGCAGCGGCTTGGGATCCAAAAGGTCCTGAGTTCAAGCCCCGTTGGGCCACTGAATTAATACACCAGGGGGTTGACTCAGTCTGTCATCCTTCCGAGGTCGGCAAAATGAGTACCAGTGTACTGGGCCGGTATATACCCCGGTTAAAATAGGTGTACCATATCCTTGTGTCGTAAGAGGCGACCAGGGTTGTGTCAGGAAGGGCATCCGGCGTAAAACATGTGCCAAATCACAATGCGGATCATACGGATGATCTGCTGTGGTGACCCCTAAAGGGCGCAGAAGAAGAAGAATCAGGCAGATTTGATTGGAATCCCCTGGAGAACAAATGTGCCAAATTTGATGCTTGTATCATCATTTGCACGATTCCTCTCAAAAATTGCTGTTATCTGCCCCACTACAACTGACTCTGTAAAGAAATCCACTGAAACATCTGTGAAAACTTTGATATACCAGTTCCAGAAAATTTGTGGGAAAATGAACCAAAAGCAGTCACTGAAAACATTGAAGTTCCACTCACGTACGACTTTATGATCCTATCGGGTGTGAACATCGAAAACAAAGCATTGCAACCAGATATCATATTTGGGTGCATAAAAAGAGAAGGCGGCATTGCTACTTGAGGTGTTAATACTACTGACTTTGTACGAATGATGCAGAAATCAAGAAAATGACCAAATACCAAGACCTCAAGCGTGAAGTGAAAACATCCTGGAAGCTGAAGAATGCAAAAGTTGGACCAGTGATGACAAAGAGCCTCACAGAGAAAAACCACCCTGGGAATATTACTACAAGCAAACTGCAGTTGGAAGCCGTCCTGGGCTCAGTGACTATCCTGAAAAGAACCCTCGGCACAAAACTTTGAGAACAGAAAACTTCATATCCGTGAATTGTGACCCCTTACCGAAATGAAGGTGGGTACTTTGAGCCCACCCTTGAGGGACCCATTCTACATTCTGAAACACACACACACACACACACACACACACACACACACACACACACACACACACACACACACACACACACACACACACACACACACACACACACACACACACACACACACACACACACACACACACACTTCCATTCTGATAATGCAGTTTATATATGTACACATGCATAAAGTACATAAAAACAACAAACACAAATATTTACCTTTAAACAGAGTTCTTTAAAAGAGGAATTCGATTGGGAAATGAGCAAAATTCAATTGAAAAAGATATCAAAGCACAGAACACAAAATGTCGATCTCTGCTCTCTGCCTTCACAGCCAGATCATGGCAAGCACCTGGTCAGATGGACATTATTGTTTTTTATTTTATTTATAGATGTGTATATATATAGACTTATATTTATAGATGTCAACGTGAGGGGTGGATTATATTAAAAGGATATCGCACAAAAAGTAAAACAAAACTATGTCCTGTAAAAATTAAATCGCACATTTTTAGCGGATGAGACGCATCCCGAGACACCAACCGCACAGCACTGCAGGGCCCAACCACAGGCAGAAACGTACGTCTGTCTAATCGATGTTTCATTGAGAACACGGGTACTTTTACTGAAATGAACAACCAAGCAGCTTGGAGAGTACTCACCAAGTGGCTAAGCCACACATTAAACGCGACGAGCCATACATTAAACTTATACCTCCCGGAGATGCCCAACTTTGTTTTAAAACGTCCGTTTTTTCACCAGATTTGCTTTGATACCCTGTCTAGCACGTTGTGAAACCTCCGAAAACATAGACACAGATCTGGCAGATGCTATGCATGGGCAGTCCCTCTGGGGGACAGGGCGTGAGGTCTGTCAGTGAATGCATTAGTTCGTATAGCTCAATGAAGCTGGTTAATTTTGTTACGTTCCTAATTTTTTTTGTTCTATCAATATAATTCTCCAAACAGTTGAAAAATATCAGTTTAATGCTTTGAAAATTACACATTTTCTTGTGTATGTATGGAGCCTTGCTTGCATAAAGTAAATAGCTATATCCGCTAAGTTGTAAGACTCGTTATTTCTTTAAATTATCAGATTTCACAACAGATTTTGACACTTTAGTCCGAGCGATATCCGATCCTCAAAAGCGAAATAATATTTCGATGATATACTTTAATTGGTCCGTGAGAGTTGATCGTGGAAAATCGTCTTAAAATGCATGAAATCGCTCCAAGCTCTTAATTTTAAAACGACAGTAAAAACAAAAGCGATGTACACAACGATTCGTAGCCATGATGAACAGGCATTCGATATGAATGAGGAAAGTGAAAAATAAACTTTATCGTTAAGAAATCATTGCGGCCTGTTCCAAGTCGAGGCATGGTTGAGCAGGCCAAAAAACATGGTGGCTTCAGACTCCAGCGAGGTTACCCAGGAAACACCTTAAGACCCCAGACAGCGAGGTGGCCAAGGATCGTCTGATGAAGGATATAATTAAATGAAGCCATTAATTATATTAAAAAGGGGTGTTTTAATTAACCCAAACACCCAATTTAAACTCTTGCACTTCCTTGGATTTTTCTTAGTTGTCATGCAAAATTTCAGGCTGCTTGGTTTTATGGTTTTGAGTTATGGAGGAGACTCACACGCACACGCACACGCACACGCACACACACACACACACACACACACACACACACACACACACACACACACACACACATTGCTTTTTATTAGTATAGATTAAGGTGAGGAAAGGGGATGTGGCACAAAAATCAAAGGTTTTATTACAGAGCAATATATACAGCAGGGGAAAGCAGGGATTGGTGAGGTGCGGCAAAATAAATGCAAGTATTTACAAAACAGACACAGGGCAGAGCTATTCAGATACTAAACTTCTACAGGCTTATCTTATCCCAACACGACAGGTGCTATCAAACACATATAGAGGAAAGAAAGTGAGAAGATGGATTTAACATGAGTGTAATGAGGTCTGTACATGTAAATCTTTATGGGCTAAGGCAGCACATGGTCTGGTGACTCACGCTCGCAGGTGGACTCCGTTCTGTTCCATCGGTCAAGCTCCGCTCGTTCCATGATGCAAAGAACAAGAAGAAGAGTGGGCCAGATGTGAGAGAAGAGCAGGTGGACCAGATTGGAGAAGGGGGTGGGCAAGAGAAGAGCAGGTGGGCCAGATGAGAGAGAGGGGCAGGTGGGCCAGATGATAGGAGGGCGGGCCAGACGAGAAGAGGGCGGGCCAGACGAGAAGAGGGCGGGCCAGACGAGAAGAGGGCGGGCCAGACAAGAAGAGGGCGGGCCAGACGAGAAGAGGGCGGGCCAGGCGAGAAAAGGGCGGGCCAGATGAGAAAAGGGCGGGCGGGCCAGACGAGAGAGGGACAGGTGGGCCAGACGATAGGAGGGTGGGACAGACGAGAAGAGGGCAAGCCAGACCGTGGTTGCTGTGGTTCTCAAGATGGGTTTATTTCCTCCTTAATTTTTTTTCTTGTTTTGTGTTCAATCCTTCTACTATGGGACTTTCCTTCCCCCTTCTGTCTTGTATTCCCCCTTCAAGGCCTCACGCGGTATTGTGCGAAAAAACTGTGTCGATTTTTGGGGTGAGAAAAGTACCAAAAAAACAGGGATGCTGGTGAAGAGGAAGACGCGAGAGCGGGCATGACGGGTGTAAGGCTGGTGATAGGGCGAGAGAAAAAGGCAGGAATGAACGCAGGACACGCGGTCTGGCCTGTGTGACGAGAGACCTGGCCTGTAAGGCCTCGTTGAGGATTGGAGTGATCCCTCAGAGGGCCACCTGTTGGAGGAACCGTCTGTGTTGAAGACATTAAGGCAGAGGAGAGCCTCACTGGACATGTTGATCGGGGGGGGGGGGGGGAACATAAACGTTTCATCCTCCTGAGAGTCACACCTGAGCTGACCTGAAGCAACGTGTGGCTTCAAGGTATTGTAGGAATTGCTCGGGTTCATTCGTTGGCGAAGTTTGAGAACCCTTCCAAAGAGAGGGAAGGGTGGTGGTGAAGTGTCATCCTTGTGGCCTGTTGCTGGGGTGAGGTCGCTAAAACGTCAACTCAAAAATTGTGTGGCGGAGGTATGCGCTCTACTGAGTGCCCTTCTCGTTAGTATAGATATCCTTATTTACCACCGGTGTGATTGTCTACAAAGTTATTTAGGCTATACATTGGAATGTTCGACACACACACACACACACACACACACACACACACACACACACACACACACACACACACACACACACACACACACACACACACACACACACACACACACACACACACACACACACACACACGCCAAAAAACAAAGTCCTTGGTCTCCAAAAAAGCGAGCCGAAAAGTGACTACGTTGTTAGAACAGCCACGTACATGTCTGTGGTCTACTTGAAGAACCGACATTACGCAATAGACCGGACCAGCCGAGAGTGGTCCAGGCCTGCGACCTGCAGGGAAGCCTGTTGGTGGGGAAAAAGTGGAAGATCGTGATTGTTCATGACTCCAAAGTGAAAACTGAAACAAAAGGCCTTTAGCAACTAAACGCGGATGTCCAATGAGCCGAAGTAGACGTCCGAGGAGACACTGTTCGGACATCCAACACAGAAGTTAAATCAATTTAAGTTTTTTTTTTTTCCCCCTGAAACCTCGGTTCATAGAACGATCTCTTGTTGGTATATTCTTTGAATATCATAAATAAAATTTATCTGAGCCCAAATTACCAGTTTAGTGTTTCTAACGTATAATTCCCCCAATATTATTTGGCTTGAGGTAGATGTAACAGAATGTGTATAGTGTTCCTTCTGTGGGACAAGAAATGAAGCATCACTTCCGCTTGAGCTAGAGACGTGTGCGTGGTTGATGCTGTTACATGGTGTCAGATAAGCGAACCTAACGCCCCTATGGAAGTCCTAAAGCCTCCTGGACCAATGAATTTTAAGGCATCGAATGCTGCCGATGCATAAGACAAGTGGGCTGCATGACTCTCCAGCTACTTCAAGGTCGCTGAGCTCAAGAAAAAAAAGACGCTGACATGCAGGTCGCGATTTTGCTTGAATTGGTGGGACCGGACTCCCTGGCTATTCACAAGACATTTACCTTTGCTGAAGGTGACAATGTGAATGAGTATGAGTTGGTGCTGTGGAAGTTCACGGATTACTGGAGATTAAGGAAAAACGTTGTGTACGAGAGGTATCGTTTGTGGAAACGTGACCAGGAGGAGGGTGAGACGATCGACCAATGGCTCATTGAACTCAGAACGCAAGCAGCCATGTGCGAGTTTGGACCTCAAGAAGAACTCGTGATTCGAGATAAGATTGTGTTTGGTGTGCGAGACAAGAGATCTGAGGAGAGACTGCTTCGGGAAGGTGAGGTCACACTGCGGAAAGCTTTGGGCATTTGCCATGCTGCCGAATCAAGTAGGCAGCAGCTCGATGGCATGAAGGGTGCCAAGCAAGTCTCTGCAGTGGATAAAGAGAGGCAACAAAGGCACACCGCTTTTCCCAAGCAAGCCAAGGCCAAGCCTGCAGCCAGAGCCATGACGGCAGCTACAAAAAGGTGCCAGGAAAGCCTTACTCAGCCTGTGTGCGAGTACTGTGGCAAGAGGCACAGTCCTGGGCCGCGCAGGTGTCCGGCATTTGGCAAAACGTGTACCAAGTGTGGAGGCAAGAATCACTGGGCTGCTGTATGTAAGGGTGGAGGCACAAGAAGGGTACGTCTTCTGGATGCAGATCCCGAGCAAGGTACTGAAGAGTTTCTGGTCATAGATTCAGTACTCATCAGTAACCTGGATGATGATGTCACCCGGCCTGCGGGCAGGTGGCAAGAACAGCCTTCAGTTGGCCAGAGTGTGGTGAACATCAAGCTCGATGCAGGTGCCCAGGCAAACGTAATCTCGCTTGCAACCTTGACTATTGCAATGCCTGAGCACACCAATAATACCTACCAACATCATTCTCACTGCTTTTGGTAACGGCAACATTCAGCCATTGGTTACAACAGAGATTCCCTGCAAGCACAAAGGGCAGGACTAGAGAATCAAATTCTATGTAACTGAGAAAACCAATGTTCCCATACGAGGGCAAAACACATGTGATAAGCTGGGCCTTATCAAGCGTATAGATTCACTGGATGCTCCACTGACCAAGGAGTAGCTGCTTGAGCAGTACACAGATGTGTTCACAGGCACTGGTCAGTACAAGCAGGAGTACGAAATTGAGCAGAATCCAGATGTCACGCCGACTGTTCAGCCAGCCAGACGTGTTCTCTATGCAAAGTATGAGAAGCTGAAAGACACTCTGGAGCAGCTGGAGAAACATGGTAGAGTGTCTGAGGTCGACAAGCCCACCGACTGGATTAGTAACCTCGTAATCACTGAAAACAAAAATGACCGTATGAGAATTTGCTTAGACCCAAAGCCGTTGAACCATGTAATCAAGTGAGAGAGATACACAATGCCTACACCAAGTGATATGCAGAGACAACTGAACAACAAGAAGGTGTTCACAGTGATTGACATGGCTGACGGGTACTGGCATGTGAAGCTGACAGAGAAGTCCTCCTACCTGTGCACATTTATTACACCCTGGGGAAGGATGAGATTCTGCCACATGCCTTTTGGATTACTGTCAGCAAGAGAAACCAGGAGGCCTTCAGTGACATTCCGGGTGTGCAGGTTATCGCCGACAACATGATCATTGCCGCTGAAACCATGGAATAACATGACCAAATATTGCACAGGGTTATGCAGAGAGCTTGCCAACAACAGGTGAAGTTCAACAGGACCAAGGTACAGTTCCTAGTGCCCAAAGTGCTGTACATGGGCAACATCATCACTCCAGAGGGACTGACACCAGACAAGTCCAAGATCCGAGCAATTTCTGCGCCACTCCAGCGCCAGTTGGGCATTAGTCCGGATGTCAAACACCATTTTTCAAGATGACCTTGCATTAGGGTCCGCACAGAGTTTTTCCGCATTTTTGTGATCACCAGACCATCTGAATGAATATTCCGATTGATGCCACTCTGGCACCCTTGAGCATTTTTGTAGAAACCCATTAATATGCAAATTAGCGGTGGCCATTGTCGAAATTGCTATTTTTCTTAAGATCTCCAGAAGTAAGCATCCAAATAGACTGGTTGAGGTGTCCAAACCCATGTTTTTAGGGTCTCTGGTCATGATAAACCCACTTAAAATGTAATAACATTTAAATTTAGCTCATTAATATGCAAATTAGCAGTCTCCATAATCAAAATAACAATTTTTCTTAATATCTCCAGAAGTAAGCATCCAAATAGCCTGGTTGAGGTGTTCAAACCCATGTTTTTAGTGTCACTGGTCATGATAAACCCACTTACCATTTGATAACATTGAAATTTAGCTTATTAATATGCAAATTAGCAGTCCCCATTATTGAAAATGTAGATAAATAGACATATAGATAGAAAAAAAAAACACTTCAGTCTTTGTGAATATAGATCACTTTATTATTCATGCAGATTCAACAATTCGACAGTATGCAATGAAAGCAGCTAACAACATGAACAAAAGAAGACATTCCTGTGTAAACCAAATGTTCATATATATAACAGGTTTGTAAACCTTATGATGGCAACTTCAGTGCTTGGTGTCTCTTTCAGTGTCAGAGTCATCATCAAGGGCAAATGCAGCAGCTGTCTTGGTGCGCTCATTCCTGCAGCCAGTATCTCCATGGCACGTACAGAAAACTGTGCACGGTAACTTGGCTGCTGTGCAGCGGCATTTAGCTGTGTCGCATTGCTTGTCGGAGGAACATCCACATCGTATTAGCTCCAAGATCTCTGGTGGTGCAAGAGCAACGTTGGGCGGCAGCATAATTGGAAGTAATGATCTTGATGCCTCAACACGTTTCCATCCGTACTGAGTGGGATCCAGAGGTGGTGGCTGCAGCTCAGCAGCTGACTTCCATATTGCTGTCTGGATATGAGCGCGTCGCACGTTTTGTTCAAACGACTATGTAGTTGGTGGCAGAGCCTTTAGGTCTGGTGCTTTGATGGCATTTGGTTTTGCCATCTTCATAGACCACACCTCTTTGTGAACATCAGACATGTTGCTTCTCTCCTTGCTACCATAGCAAACAGCCATGAACACAGTGGCTTCGGCGATGACATCGTCAATAGATGCATCCACATTCCCAAGTTTTTGAAGTGAATGGCCTGCTGCGAGTGTCTTCTTGCCAGTCAATTAACCTCTACCATACATCTGGGCAACGGTGTCGCAACCTGTCAGTGCGTGTAAAGCTAGTAGGTCTTGCACCATCCTGGCATGCTTTCTGGCAGTGGCCACAATGTCGATCAACGATCGGCCAGGACATGTTGCTTCCATTGTTACGCAGCATTGCAGATGAAGTTCTGCGAAGTGATACGCAAGCAAGATGAACGCATCAGCATCATCACAGATGACTGTGATGCATTTTGCGCCATCTTCGGCAACTTTAGCGACTTGCTGAATCATGATGACATCTGCCTCCTCATGCGTCGTCTTCAAATCAGTGCGACACCTTTGGGCTCCGTGATGTATTTCCACTGGGGTAGACTCCTGTCCCGTAATGACGAGTCTGTGTTGGCTCTGCTTTCTCTGTTGACTGACGTCAATCAAATTCTGGCAAATCAGTTCTATCAGCTGACCTTTGTTCTCAGTTACTGACAGAACCACCAGCTGTGGAGGCAGTGGAGTCTGGCGGTTCAACCTGTGGCACCTGCTCGCTTGTTGCCCAGGTCTTGCTAATCTTGTTCCACTCTTGATGCTGAAATCATGATATCTGTCAAATTCCAGATATACATCTGATTTGTCCACCTTTGCCATGATGTAGCCCATGAAGTTGTCAACAAAGTCTTGTACAATTCCCCTGTTAGGCCAATGAATAACCCAGAGGATTGCACAACCATTTAAGATGGAGACTTCAGGTTGTGGACCCAGTCTTTTTGAGATTTCCACTTGGACATTCTTCTTCAATGTCGATTTGGTCTTTGCTATTCTCATCTACCCCTTCTCATCGAACATTGATGTTGGCACAGGTGTAAGCTCGTACTCTAAGACGTCACATAGTTTGATGTTTCGACTTTGTTGGAGTCCCATGACCCTGGAGTAGATGAGATTTAGATCACAAACCTCAGTAGATCCCACACGCATGACTTTCCGTGTCACTGCCATAGTTATGACTTGTTTAGATAAGGGAGCGTTGAATCCTGCTGGCCAGCTTTCTTCATAGAATGCATCTGTGCTCGGCCAATGTCAACTGCCCTTGGTGTGTTCACCTTCTCCGGTCCAATTCTGCCAGTTACAATGTTGACAACTCTGTCTGCATGTTCGTTTGGGTCAAGTGGGTCGATACAGGACTGGAGTTTTCTCCTTATGTTATCTCGGTCCTCTGTATCAGATCGTATGCGTGATGGCTTCTCTTCCTTGTGAGTGGTCACCTCTGTGACGATGTGCCCCTCAGACATATCTCTGAGATTGTGGACTATCAGACTAAACGTGTGCATACTATAGGCCCACTTCTTCAGTGGAGAAGGCTTCAGTGTAATGCCAACGATTCCATGTATGCCATGACCGAAGCGCATGAACGTGGAATCGATGTACATATCCGACCATATGCCGTTCCATAGGCCTGTCTTGTGCCACATCACATGATCTCATTTTAAGAAGATTTCCAGAATCTCTCCATGAAGCCTTTCCATCGATCGAAGGGAGTAGAGCCCATATCGAGCATAGTTGTGATGTCCAGCCATGAATAAGTAGGGGAGCATCTCCTTCATAGCCCAAAGATGCAATGGCCAGTCTCCTTCATGCTCAGCATGAAAAAACGCCATCATGATGAATACAGGTTTCACAAGGTTCTGTACCCATAGTTGTGTGGTCATGCTCTTTATTGCTTTGGTTTCAAGAGTCCATTAAGTCTTCATGACTTTCTGCTGAGCCACGCTGGAATGAAGGACCTCCTCAGTCACCAATCGCAGGGCCCTGAAGTTTTGGGGAAACTTTTTTCCTCCAAGCATATGAGCAACACCTCCAAAGGCAGATTTCATCACGTCTTCCAGCCCACTTTCAGCCATCAAGTTCCCCACACAACCGATGAAACTCATAAGGGTGTGCATGCCGCCCAGCCTTGGTATGAACTGGGTAAATCGCTCATGATAAACCCATTTAACATTAACGGCCACTCGATACAGCTGTTGGTCGTTTGTGAAGATTGTTACAGTTTGTCCACACTCTGCGGTCAAGCGTTTTCCCTCCTCCATTGCTGTAAACATCGTGTCCGGATCAGCTGGATCCATATCTATGAGTGGTGTATAAATAGCCCTTGTTGCAGGTTGGATGGATCGTCCTTGCTCTCTGCAGAGCTTTGTATTAAAGCCTCCAAACTCTGGTGTGTTCTGGTCAGAAGTGATTTGCTTCAGAAAAGAGAAATCCATATCTTGAACTCTCCTAAGTTGTATAGCTTGATGAGCCAATACGTGGAGAGGTAACCACACGTGTGGCTTATTCAACTGGCATCGCTGGTTTCTCAGGTCCCTTGCACCTTTGAACCGAAATGTCTTCTGTCACAGGTGTCTTCATTTCATCACGGGTCAATCGTCTGATGATGGCTTCATCTTCAGATGTGGAAGATATCTCCTGATATTTTATGGTAAGTCGTACTGCAAGAGAATGTGTTGAAATGAGTCCATTCTGGGATGAGATGTTTGTGTCGAAGTTGTCAGCAACAACCTGAACGAGGCCACATTCAGCATTGGCGGTTCCCCTAATCCTGGAGTGAACAGTTGCAGCCTTTGCTGCTGATCCCTTGAAATGCTGAAACTCATCATAGGAACAGGTCACGTGATAGTTGTTCAACTGCTCGATGAGGCTTTTACAACTGATTAGAACTCCCAGTGCTATTTGGAGTGTGGTTGATCGATTGGTGATCATATACGTTCTGATGTTTCCTATCAGAGCTCCTGGAAGTGTGCAGTCCAGTTTAGCTGATATTTTGCAGAGTAGCAATTGAAGGCTTGAACTCACTGCTTCATTAGCAATATCTATATTAATTCTCGTCTGATAGGAACTGGGGTCGGACGACAACTGCTTAGATTCCTGTGCAACCTTCTTGGAAATTCGTTCTAAGGAAACATCAATGGCGTCATCTTCATCTGATGCTACTAAGTTGATCGCAGTAGACGCTCTGCTGCGAAACAAGACTAAACTAGCGACACCTTCACCAGACAGAACCAGAAGCTCAGAGCCAAGTATATCCAACAATTTGGATAGCAGGGTTCATCGAGAGAATAGCTTTCCTCCATGATCCTTGTACATATTGTAGACGTCTACTGAATTCCAGATGTGCAACATGTCGTTTTTCATCGATAGGATGGTAGAACTGACAGCTGGCTCAATGTCCTGAGTTTCTCTGCCACTGTGTGCTGCTGCTGAAACAGAACGGGGTGCCATGAAGGACTTTCTGCAGTCATCGTGATATCTCGCATCAGCAGCATGAAGATCGCTGATTGCACCCATTAATCGTATCTTGACCTGGCGTCCTTCTTCATCCTGGCGGGAATGGATAACATCAAGAATAGTTTGTTTGAAAGTTGTCCGATCAACATGATCTGCAGTCCTACAAAGGAGAACTCGCCACCAACGATTATGATTCTTCTTATCAAAGTCAATGATGCACTTTTCTCCGCAAAAAATACAATGTTCTTTAAAGTCAAATACTGTCGTCTTTGAACGGCGGCTTCTTTTGCTTGTTGAAGCATCTTCCAAACAGACATTACTCATTCGTTTCAAGTGTCTTTCTATGTGTGAGCGTGATGTGTACGTTGACAGTCTCTATGGCATTTGAGCTCGATAGATTTGTCTGCCTGTAATCTCTGTTCAAGCTCTTCATGTGTCCCATCTTGTCTTGCTTTGCTTGACCGGATGATACTTCGCACTCTGTCTGGACCAACTGTTACCAGATGTTTTCCAGCTTTAGTTGCATCGCAGGGACTGAAGAAACAGTCTCCCATGGTGATGGAGCCTCAACCTGTAACAATGGAGGTAATTATAAACATCAGTAAACATTGAATTTCTTTGTATTTTAAAAATTTCTCAGGAAACAGGTTCCACCCTGAGTACTTTTAAAAATCAATAAAATACACAGTTACTTTCAGACAGATCATGGTAAATGATAAATAAAAAAAAATTGCTTGCAAATAATATCGATCATTATACTGTATCAGAAGACATTACTCTTACTTAAAACTCAGTTCTCCATGTTTCTTTCATTACATTGCAAGCCTCAACTTACTTCATCAGAAACAGTTCATGCTGTTAATCTTCTGAGGTCAGCAATTTCTTCACAACTGTACTGGGGATAAACGGCTCTGCGCAAGTTATTTTCAAACAGTTTTGTTGTTGTTGTACAACTGTACTGGGGACAAATGGCTCTGCACAAGTTATTTTCAGACAGTTTTGTTGTTGTATAACTGTACTGCAAAAACACCGATCGGCGTGGACAAATTTAGGGGGTAGGGTTGTGCTAATTTGCATATTAATGAGCTAAATTTCAATGTTATCAAATTGTAAGTGGGTTTATCATGACCAGTGACCCTAAAAACATGGGTTTGGACACCTCAACCAGGCTGTTTGGATGCTTACTTCTGGAGATATTAAGAAAGATTGTTAATTTGATAATGGCGACTGCTAATTTGCATATTTATGAGCTAAATTTAAATGTTATTAAATTTTAAGTGGGTTTATCATGACCAGAGACCCTAAAAACATGGGTGTAGACACCTCAACCAGGCGATTTGGATGCTTATTTTTGGAGATATTAAGAAAAAGAGTAATTTTGACAATGGCTACCGCTAATTTGCATATTAATGGGTTTCTACAAAAATGCTCAAGGGTGCCAGAGTGGCATTAATCGGAATATTCATTCACATGGTCTGGTGATCACAAAAATGCAGAAAAACAATGTGCGGACCCTAATGCACGCTTTTCTGCCCAACACTCGGACTGGGTCAAATACCGAGCGCAAAAGACCGAACGAGTCGGAGACCACGGAACTGCTCCGTGCACTGCTCAAGAAAGATGCAGCCTCGAGCTGGGAAGCGGAACACACACAAAGTCTCAACAAGGTCAAAGCAGCATTAGCAACAGAACCCGTTCTGAGGCACTATGACGTCTCCAAGCCGGTGACAATCCAAGCAGATGCTTGCCAGAGTGGGCTTAGTTGTCTGCTCCAGGAGAGTCGGCCAGTTCACTACGCATCAAGGTCCATGACGGATACTGAAAAGAACTATGCACAGATTGAAAAGGAACTGTTGGCAATCTGCTACGCATGTCACAAATTCCACCAGTAAGTGTACGGAAAGCCAGTGAATGTGCAGATGGATCACCACCCTCTCGAGGCAATTTTCACGAAACCCCTGGGCAATGCGACTCTGCGATGGCAGAGAATGTTTTTGAGATTACAGCGCTATGAACTAGATGTGAGGTATGTCCCGGGCAAGTACATGTATGTGGCCGACGCACTGAGTCATGCATACTTACTTGGTGACCGATCAGACGACCAGATGGAGGATGACAGAGAAGTCATGGTTCACTGCCTGGTGCATGACATGCCGGTGAATGTCACGAGACAATAGCAGATCCGAGCTGCAGGTGCTGAGGACCCTGATCTCCAGATGGTAAGGCAGGCAGCCATGATGGGATGGCCAAAAAAGAAGCACAGTGCTCCGTGCGTCCTCCAAGACTACTGGCCGGTCAAAGATGAGGTACACATAGATGACGGACTGCTGTGTGTTGGTGACCGCATTGTGATCCCGAGCTCACTGAAGAGTGAGATGCTGGCTCTGCTACATGAGTCACATGGGAGCTGAGAAAACAAAAGCCAGGGCCGCTGGTGCTCTGTTTTGGCCCAACATGACTGCAGACATTGAACAGACAGTGGTCAACTGTGCAGTTTGCCTCAGGCAAAGGAATGCACAGCCCAAGGAGCCATTGAGACCACACGCCATACCTGAGCTTGCATGGCAGAAGGTGGGAGCCGATATCCTCACATATCAAAGCAAAGACCATCTCCTGGTGGTTAATTACTATAGCAAGTATCCGGAGGTGGTGGAGATCGAGGACAAGACTACCACCACGATCGTCACTAAGATACAGGAGGTCTTCGCACATCATGGCATTCCAGAAGAGCTCATGAGTGATAGTATGCCGTTTGACAGCCAAGAGTTCAGGCGGTTCACGCGAAACTGGGGAATCAAACAGTTGACATCCAGTGCTGGATTTGCCCAGTCCAATGGCCAAAGTGAATGTTTTATCCAAACCATCAAGAAGATGATGAAGAAAGCTGATGACGACATTTACCTGGCACTTCTGGAGTACCGAAACACCTCGTCACGGGAACATCATTCTCGCCAGCACAGATCTTAATGAGCAGGACTCTGAGATCCAAGATACCAGTCACCAAGCAGCTGCTCAAACCATCAATAGTAGATCCCAGAGCACAGTTGATGCAACAGAAGATGAAACAGAGAGTCTATCATGACAGATCGGCAAGATCTCTGGCTAACCTCCAGCCGGGTGACACTGTTCGCATCAGGAGGAAGGACACTTGGCAGCCAGCCATTGTTATCAAAGTGGATTCGCACCCCAGATCATACCGGGTTGACAACGGCATCAGGAGTGGTTTACGCAGGAACAGACATCAGCTGTTGAGAACTAATGAGCTACCACCAGTTCTCATGACCCCTGAAGATGACGTCATGACCCCTCATGAGCAAGAACCTGTTGCGATGAGCAATACCACTCATGAAGACATGAACAGTGGAGCGGGTATGCCACAACCAGCTACACCTGTGAGAGAACATTACACACCCAACTGCATGCACACTACAACACATGTGCATCCAACCGTGCAGCATACTAGATGAGAACGTGAGATTGTTTAGCATCATTAGTATAAAGATTTTGTTTGTTAAATCCATAAAATTCTTTTAAACTGGCTTTGATGACCATTACAGACTTGTACTGATACAAGCCGGTAGGCGGACATGGGTAGTCGCGATGGGGAATGACCTGAGGATTAAGCACAAGACAATTCATGATTCTAGCCTCAAGGGTTAATGCTGCAGATTGTTTTTTCGTTAAAATACCCCCACATTTAGAGGTTTTTCGGCCGTTGCTAGGCAACGGAGGGGTCCATAGCAACGGTTCTTTCTCACACATAACTAGGACATACCATGAACCGACCATACCAGTTTCATGTATATCTGACTCATAGTCTCTGAGATATAACGAATTTCGTTTTTTTTTATTGTTTTCGACCAGGGTTCATTCAACGTCTATCTTCTCTGACAGTTTTCATAGGATCCGGCTGGAAATTTTTGACAATATGGCTGAATGCACTGCCCACAGTCGCTCGTGGCCCGATTTTTGATTTTCGAAAAAATACATTTTTTATGATTTTTCAAAAATTTCAAAGTCCCGTTGCTCGGCAACAGTGGTGTCCATAGCAACGGTTCTCATTTCCACACAACTAGGTCATGGTATGAACCTACCAACCAAGTTTCATCGAAATCGCCATTGTATTAACGGAGCACTGGATCGAACAGAGGGACAGACAGACAAACATATCGACAGAAATACTGATAATAAGGGTAGAACCAATTTCAAAAAAAAATTTTTTGAAAAAATTTTTTTTCGACGAGATCGACTACCCAATACCTGACATAGGAAGTTGGTTAAACTTTCACTCAAACTTGGTTTCGTGTGGCACTGCAAGTCAAGAAGTAGTTTAACATGTTGCTAAAGCTTTATGGATGCTGACTGTTCATTTGACAACACTTTGACAATGTATGATCTTGCTCTTCATTAAGAAAGGAGGTGTATCAGAATATATTGTTGCGGGTCGGGTGAGAAGTCCACCAGGGGGGAAGCTATCTCGGGATCCCACCAGAGTCCCCCGAATTGCAGGCCGTCGCACACGGACAATTCCGTGACGCGGCGGGTCGCTTATCGACAGTGAACGCCAATAACTCAACCAAGTGACTGAGGGTCCTCCGTCGAGTTTATCCGGTTACCTAAGAATAACCACGTGATCTAATTACCGGGGGACACGCCCTCGGTACGCCTTGTCCGAACCGGATCACTTTACTGGATCAGATGCAGCCGAGCGGCACTGCCAAGGACGTACCGGCTAAGTTAGGATACGGACCATGCTGGACAAAAACGAGCTGGGAACATTTTCACGAAGGATTTATTAACAAGCAGGTGAGGAAAGATATGTGGCACAGCGAATGTTGTTTATTGTTGTCTGTGGCAGGAATAGGATGCACACACACACACACACACACACACACACACACACACACACACACACACACACACACACACACACACACACACACACACACACACACACACACACACACACACACACACACACACACACACACACACACACACACACACACACACACCATCCATTGATAGTGGATGGATTTGTACATTCTTTGCATCATCGGATTGGCTCTAACCTTGTTTTGGGGAACCCACTCGGCTTCCTGACTCCAATGATCATTGGGGGTGTTGAGGTGTCAGAGCAAAAACTTTTGGGGCATTTGGTTCCAGACTTACAGGTCCAGTTGGGGGCACTGCAGCAAACATAACACATGCAAAGAAACAGCCTTTGGCATGGGGCTGCGCACGGTAAACACACATGAGTTCCATCACAAGGCACTTCAATGCAGCTGGAAGGTCATGATGCCCATCAAGCCTGCGCAATGGATGCCAACCTATGGTTGTCCATATTGTCATCTTTTCAAATGCTGAGCGTCAACCAAGGAAGCAGCATGACGCGTATTTTTAGTCTTTGGCCGGTCAAATACCTGCCCAGCTATACAGGTGCACCGCATCGGCGACACAGTTTGTAAATGGTTCCTTCTTGCTCGTTATGCAGTCGCTCGAATAAGTTAATACGTTATTCTCAATCAGGGCTCCGTTTTAATAAGCATCGCATGCTAAAAATACTATTGGTACAATATAATAATATCAGCACATTCGTTAAAATACCTTTAACAACGGGATCTTGTTCATGTCCATCGCGCACGGCACGGCACGGGTCGATATCCACTGACAGAGCATGCCGTGAGCCGCATTCAGGACAATGAAGTGACTCGTTCAGGTTCATATAAATGGACAGTCAGTCTCAGTTCGGCCGGTGTAAGAACTCATCTTTACCCAATACTAGGAGAAAGGTACATTCTCTTACAGGTGGGAATCATCCCCCAACTCCCCCACTCCCCCAACTCTCCCACTCCCCAACTCCCCAACCTACCCCAACTCTCCCACTCCCCCAACTCTCCCACTCCCCCAACTCTCCCACTCCCCCAACTCCCCCACTCCCCAACTCCCCCACTCCCCCAACTCCCCCACTCCCCAACTCCCCCACTCCCCAACTCCCCACTCCCCAACTCCCCAACCTACCCCAACTCTCCCACTCCCCCAACTCTCCCACTCCCCCAACTCTCCCACTCCCCCAACTCCCCCACTCCCCCAACTCCCCCACTCCCCCAACTCCCCCACTCCCCAACTCCCCCACTCCCCAACTCCCCCACTCCCCAACTCCCCAACCTACCCCAACTCTCCCACTCCCCCAACTCCCCCAACTCCCCCAACTCCCCCACTCCCCCAACTCTCCCAACTCCCCCACTCCCCCACTCCCCTCACTCCCCCAACTCTCCCACTCCCTAACTCCCCCAACTCCCCCACTCCCCAACCCACCCCCCATCCTATTTTTATTCCGACTCGAGTAGACCGGCTTTGTCGTTCTGTGGTCCGAATTACGTGCTGGAAGAGAACTCCGAGAGGGCTTCGATCGAGACCCGTGCTGGAGATGCCCCACCCAACACCTCCAGCCCCTTTCTCCTCCGCCCCGTCATCCCCACCCCCTTCGCTCTCCACTTGTCGCGTCGTTGGACTTGGAAGGTTACGAGGACTCTTTGTCGCCCCTACTCCCCTTCCTTCCCAGTATTTGGACTTCCTTCCCTGGTCCGCTGTGCGGTTTGGAGATCAGAAGCGAACGCACGAGAGGGGCTGGGATCGCGCAACGCGCATCGCAACGGAGCTTCGAGAGACAGGTGCACGGGGGGGGGGGAGAAGGGGGTCTTGCTTGCCCTCCGTGTCTGTCTGTGCGGATCGTTATTGGAAATGTCTCATGAGTTTCGGTTCTCCCGGTAACTTTGTCTCGCTCTTCAGTACAGAGAGGGAATCGGTGCCGAAAAGTTCGTCACTCGCGCGAAAATGTAAGTTTAACTTCAAAGTCGCTGCGTCAGGTTTTGGGTCAAAGTTGTTAAAATTTTACTTTGCTGCGTTACTAATAAGGGTCTCTTCCAGGTTAAAAGATTTAACTCAAACAATGTACGAAGGTCATGTAACGGAGCACGTGCGTGCGGGGCCTTCGTGCGTAGCCGGTAAAGCGTGCGTGCGGGGCCTTCGTGCATAGCCGGTAAAGTGTACGTGCGGGGCCTTCGTGCATAGCCGGAAAAGTGTACGTGCGGGGCCATCATGCATAGCCGGTAAAGCGTGCGTGCGGGGCCATCGTGTATAGCCTGTAAAGTGTACGTGCGGGGCCATCGTGCGTAGCCGGCAAAGTGTACGTGCGGGGCCATCGTGCATAGCCGGTAAAGCGTGCGTGCGGGGCCATCGTGTATAGCCTGTAAAGTGTACGTGCGGGGCCATCGTGCATAGCCTGTAAAGTGTACGTGCGGGCCATCGTGCATAGCCGGTAAAGTGTGCATGCGAGGGGCATCGTGCGTATCCGGTAAAGCGTACGTGCGGGGCCATCGTGCATAGCCGGTAAAGTGTACGTGCGGGGCATCGTGCATAGCCGGTAAAGCGTACGTGCGGAGGCCATCGTGCGTACCCAGTATTGCAGCAAAGCGAGGGGGGCTCGTGTGTCGCCGTTAAAGCGTGGCAGGGGCCAGGGGGGGAGGGTCGGCGTAGCCGGTAAAACGTGCGTGGAGGGGGCTCGTACGTAGCCAGTAGAATGTGCGCGAGGGGTTCATGCGTAGCCACAAGAACGTGCGGGGGGGGGGTGGAGGAGGGGCTCATGCGTAGCCGCTAAAACGTGCTGGGGGGCTCGTGCATCGCCGGTAAAACATGTGTGGGGGGGGGACACATGCGTAGCCAGAACGTGCAAGTAGGGTGGGGGTGGGGTTGTGCTTAGCTGACAGAACGTGAGGGGGAGGGGCTCATGCGTAGCCACTAAAACGTGCGGGGGGGGGAGCTCTTACGTAGCCTGTAAAATGTGGGGTGGGGGGTCTTGCGTAGCCGGGAAACCGCGCATGGGGATGGGGGTCCTCGTGCGTAGCCACTAAAATGCGTGGTTTGGGGGGGGGGGTGGGGCTCTTACCTAGCCGGTAAAGTGCTTGTGGTAGTGGGGTGCTCATGCATAGCCGGCTATACACACGCGTGGAGGGACGGGGGGGCTCATTCATAGAGGGTAAACCTCGTGCTCGGGGGGCCTCCTGCGTAGCCAGTAAAGCCTTCGAGCGAGCTTCTTATGTATCCATTAAAGCACACGTGCGGGGGACGCTTTGTTTGGTATTTGTGCGGGTGGGCCTCGCACTTGGCCGGAAAAGCGGGGTGCGGGTGGGCCTCGCACTTGGCCGGAAAAGCGGGGTGCGGGTGGGCCTCGCACTTGGCCGGAAAAGCGGGGTGCGGTGGGTCTCGCACTTGGCCGGAAAAGCGGGGTGCGGTGGGCCTCGCACTTGGCCGGAAAAGCGGGGTGCGGGTGGGCCTCGCACTTGGCCGGAAAAGCGGGGTGCGGGCGGGCCTCATGCGTGGCCGTGAAGCGGGGTGCGGGCGGGCCTCGCGCGTGGCCGCGAAGCGGGGTGCGGGCGGGCCTCGCGCGTGGCCGCGAAGCGGGGTGCGGGCGGGCCTCGCGCGTGGCCGGCGAAGTGGGGTGCGGGTGGGCCTCGCCCGTGGCCGGCGAAGCGAGGTGCGGGCGGGCCTTGCCCGTGGCCGGCGAAGCGAGGTGCGGGCGGGCCTTGCTTATGGCCGGCGAAGCGGGGTGCGGGCAGGCCTCACGTGTGGTCGGCGAAGCGGGGTGCGGGCTGGCCTCGCGTGTGGTCGGCGAAGCGGGGTGCGGGCTGGCCTCGCGCGTGGCCGGCGAAGCGGGGTGCGGGCGGGCCTCGCCCGTGGCCGGCGAAGCGGGGTGCGGGCGGGCCTAGCCTATGGCCAGCGAAGCGGGGTGCGGGCAGGCCTCACGTGTGGTCGGCGAAGCACTCGTGTGTATCCAGTAAAGATATTGTCATGATCGACTGGCAATGGGCAGGCCTCACAGTCTACCTGCATGAGCCTCATGTTTGCTTGGATTGTGTGCGTCCGCCTTGTTTCGTGGCCTGACTTACTGGCTCAATTGTAAGCATCCTTGGATGCATAGTTGCCTCGTGCATCGCCTGGTTCACACTTGCAACTGATGTTTTTTGCCTGGCCTCGTTACCTGCACACGCTCTCAGACCTTGTGTTTGACTTCACTCACTTGCGTGCACTTTCGGGACTTGTGCGCGGCGTGGCTCATGCTGGCCTCGATCTTGCCCGACTCATTTTCAGGCCTTGTCATGGGCTGTCGAATGTGTGCACGTGCATGTGAGCCTTGTGCTTGGAATGAATCTTCCCCACCTGCACTGGCAAACCACACAGGTGTTCACCCAACCTGCATGTGCAATGGGAAACCACCCAGTGTATGTGTATCCAAGGTGAACCACCAACAAGTGAATGAACGGGCATGAAAAGAGGAGGTGGAGGAGAGAAAGAGACAGTAATCTGCAAGTAAGAGGATTTGGTTCGGTATGGTTCATGTGATCTTGTGGAAGGGAGAAAAGATGCTCGTGGGGGATATCATGAGATGTCGTTCCATTGAAAAACATGAGAAACAGGACAAATGATGGTGCAAACGGGAGACAGTAGGAACAAGTAAAGAAGACGTAAAATGTAATATCCCCCATTGTTTTAGTAATTTTGCGATACAGAGTTGAAGGGCTGGTCCATACTTATGTAGAACTAAAATGGCCACCAGGCTACCAATCAGTCAGCCAGATCGCAAAATAAAGTGAGATGCACGTGTACACCATCATGTACTGTGCTTATCCCAAGTTTGAACATATTCGGGCCTTGTATGTCTGAGAAAGAATGTGGACACGTTTAAGTAACAAAATGGCCGCCAGTCGGCCATCTTGGATCCAATCTCGAAAAAAAATAAATGAAATGCTTACGTAAGCCGGCGTTTGAACAATACCGGTAAATGCGTGTCCGAGAAATGGTTGAGGACGTGTTCAACATCGGGTTTTTTTTTTTTTACAACTAAAATGGCCGCCAGTCGGCCATCTTGGATCTGATGTGAAAATGAATTACGTGCATGCATATGTATACCATCATGATGTGTTGTCATTTTGCTGAGTACGAATAAACTTAGTCCATACATGTCCGGGATATGGTTGCGGACGCACACACGCACACAAACGAAAATCGAGACCAAATCCATAAGCCCCCCCCCACCCCGTTTCGGACTCAGTCCAACAGGGCTAAAAAAATGTGGCAGCACTGATGCAATGGTAAGTGATGTCGACACTGGATTGGAACCTGCATCATGTGTAGTATTTTTTTCTCATTTTTCACACTGCAAAGCAGCTTGTTCTTCATATATATATATATATATATATATATATATATATATATATATATATATATATATATATATATATATATATATATATATATATATATATATATATATATATATATATATATCAGGCGTTGACATTCGGTTGTAATCAATAGACAGAGGAAAAGAGCCCTGATCTTCAACGTGAAAAGGGAACTTCTGCAGATATATATATATATATATATATATATATATATATATATATATATATATATATATATATATATATATATATATATACATATATGTATATATATATATATATATATATATATATATATATATATATATATATATATATATATATATATATATACATATATGTATATATATATATATATATATATATATACATATATGTATATATATATATATATATATATATATATACATATATATATATATATATATATATATATATATATATATATATATATATGTATATATATACATATATGTATATATATACATATATATATATATATATATATATATATATATATATATATATATATATATATATATATATATATATATATATATATATATATATATATATACATATATATATATATACATATATATATATATATATATACATATATATATATATATATATATATATATATATATATATATATATATATATATATATATATATATACATATATATATATATATATATATATATATATACATATATATATATACATATATATATATATATATACATATATATATACATATATATCGTTTCAATATCGTTAACATATGACGGGACAAAAAGATTGATTTGTCAGGCTAGAAGGATGTTAAGTCATTAAATGGTTCAATAGTGTGCTTTACCTGAGATCCAGAAAAACTTACGATGTCCAGCGTTTTGTGGTAGGGTTGAGCTGTGCTTGCAGTCAAAGGTGGATCACAACCTCCCGTAAACAGAAACCACACAAAAAAAATTGTGAGTTAATATCCCCGTGTGTTTTTACTGTCCCAATACTTTTTGACAAATATGTTTTTATAATGCCTGGAGAAAATATATTTCTCGATGGATGAATAAATTGGCAGAGGGTAGAAAGCTAACGGATTGGCAGTGGGGCAACATTGGGGCAACAACAAGCAAGGGATTGAACAAACAGTAAAATAGGAAAGCAGGATGGTGGCAGGAAATAGTCATTTGCAGGTAAACTAGTTGGGCTTGGTTCAGTAAGATTATTCCCATTCTGATATACCATACTCTGTTACAGAGCATCAATGCCAAAGCAGTTTATTGGCAAGGGTTATATACCGAGTGGTTTGCCATTGCCTTCCTCGCAGTAGTTTGGGCAGGAATTTGTAACTTGTCCACAGTGCTGGCAATTGCTTGCCTACTCTTTGCGAAGGACAGCATGGGATCTTTACCGTCCACCAACTAATGCTGACTGACTGGACACCCAGTTTCACGTCCACCCGAGCGACGGCACACACGTCGATCGGGATGCCAGTTTATAGCCGAGTCGAGATTCGAGCCTAGACGAGACAGCTTAGAGGCAAGTCGGTGTACCTCCTTGGCCATCCTGCCAGCCCAGGTAACGTTAATGAGAGTATAAAAGTTTGCGGGTAACGATGGGGGTGACATTTGCATTGCTACCAATACAAGTGGTCCATTTTGAAAGCCAAACTCTGAAGAGGAAATGTCGAGTATCTTGTGGAGTGTTCTTTTTGTGACATATTATGGTTTCATGCTATTGTGCCAATAGATGTGTTACAACTCCAAAACATCTGATGAAGAGATAGTGAAACAAATTGATCAAAGTTCTCATTGTTCCACAACTTTTGGTGATATTTTGTCAGTACTATCTTTAATGTATTTAATCTACGGTGAAGCATGGTACAGAATCAATACACCTGTGGGTTAGCATCTTGGCCATTGGTGCCATCTATCTAAAAACAAACAATGGAACCCTGATTGCTGACAAGTCCAGGCAGATTCTGCTCCACATACCGTTCCCCGAGGAACATGAATCATCGGCATGAAGTTCCTCAAACCGGAATCGAAGCTTACACGGTGGAATTGTAGAGTCCAAAGAACGATGCGACCATAGCTCGGCCAAACGTAAAGTCGAGATATGAACATTATTGAGGCTTTTGTGGAAGCTAAGATGCCTGAGCAATTTTGGATACAGAACATTTGAAACAATATTTTACAATCATGGATTGATAAATTACAGCACTTTGGAAACTCCCTCTTCTGTGTTGAGTAAAGTTTTTCACTTGGAAAAATATTCGAATTTCATCCAGATATTAAGGTGGCTGGCTTGGGACCTAAGGGTCCTGAAATCAGCCCCTGTCTGCCATTGAATTAACACGAGGTGGGATTGACTCGGCCTGTTATCCTTCTGAGGTCAGCAAAATGAGTACCAGCGTACTGGGGGTAATAACCATTCGGGGTAATCTGCGTCGGAGTGGCGACTCATCCAGGACTGTACTCTTGCCAATGAAACTGCCTCGGCGCCCCTATGTGCCTTTACGGCACGAAAGGAATGGTATTATTATATTAATACAAATAATTCCCTATTATTTTGTGTTTTCTATAATTTATGGCACGAGTATTAAAATTGTGAGCAATTCGTCATCGTTTGTGACTTGTGGAAGTAATGCTTACGTTTAGTTCCATAATAAAATTCTAAATCTGCAAGTCTATTTATATGATCGGTATTCGTGATGCTCACAGAAGTAACTTGGTAAGGACATGGTGTTTGTTTCTGAATAAACAAAGGCCTTGGACAAGCCTGATATGCCACTCCCAGCCAGTTCCTAGTCCTGAGAACAAAATGTGAAGAAAGCAGTTTGTTCAGTTCAGCCGAGATGCTAGACGCAGTTAAACTTCCAGGCCATCTTTCTTCATTCGTCTCCTATTCACTCCTTCACCCATTGCCCTCTCCTGATATGCACCCCTTCATAAACCCGTGCCCCTCTCGTGGCTCCCCTTACATGGCCATGCCGGTGTCGTTCCGGTGCCAAGTGTAGTTGGCGTTGCCACCCAAAGTGCACTGTCTGCTGTGCAGCCAGGTGGCTGGTCGCCGGGTGAGCCATCCCTGCCTTGGTGCATTTGATTGCTGACACCACCACACTGGCAATTCTTAAAGCATTGCTTTCCTTTAAAACCCATGTCATCTACGCCAACCTCGTGTCGTCATGCCTCATTGCTTTATCACTAGTAGAAACTTGTGCACAAAAATCAAGGCCAACATTAGCTCTACTGTAGATATCTGCCTTTCTTATAACTATCTTGTTTGATTTGATTCCTTTAGTTTTGGTAAAAGATTGTTGAGAGAGTAGAAACTGATAACTTTTGAACGACTGTTTGTGTTTGTACAAGCAACTCTAAAAAACAAAAATTGTCTTTCTCTTTCTGACTGCTGTGTCTGAGTCCAGGATGCGGAAGGTAGTGCGTTACAGTAAGTACCGGCACGTGTACGGCCAAGCTGTCAAGAGTGACCAGTGCTACGATGACATAAGAGTCTCGCGCACCACCTGGGATTCGACTTTCAGCTCCGTGAATCCAAAATTCCTCGCTATCATCGTTGAGGCGAGTGGTGGAGGAGCTTTTATCGTGCTCCCGCTTAGCCGAGTAAGTGAGGTCGACGAGACTGATTTCACTTGCCGGTGAAATGTTTGACTTTTTAAATTTTTTTTATTTCAATGATGATTCATAATGATTATTCAATCAAGATGTTAAATGGTTTCGTGACCCCACCCACCCTCTCCCCACCGAATAAGAAAAGATCTTGCTCAAACATGAATTGTTGTGCTCTGCGCTCGATAGTGTTGATAGTTTCTGTTTTGTATTGTCTGCCACGGCATACTTGTATCGTTCCTTTGTCACTGTCACATGGTTTAAGGGAGCGGAAGGTGACGGGGTTTAAGTTGAAGGGAGGAACACTTTTCCATTGTCCATACTTTCTGACATCCAACTTCTTTGAGGCCCTTTTCGTCAGTTATTCGACCACCCCGAGGCACGGATGAAGATGAAGGTATCCAAACGAATCTCGCAATTCATTCGACAGTTTACTATGTGAGGATGGAAGTTCTCATTTAAAGTCTGGATTGTGCTGTTTACAGGCCAGGCCCCTCGAGGAATGCCCTTTAGTATGAAGGGGAAGGAAGACGTTTGGCGGAGTTGATGTCATGGCTTTGGTAGCACTGTCACCCTGTGAAACGTTCAATAGGAGGAACCGATTGTGCTCTGACAGTACCTGGAATTGCAGTTATGTAATTGCTTCTGATCGTCACCGTTTCCTTAAAAGAGGACAAGATTTATGCCTTTTCTTACAACTACCATTTCCTTGTCGGTATCACATAAAAGTTGCACTTGTGTACCTAGTCTAAGTTGGTGATTGTGACATAACTTGGCTATAATTCCACGTTGAGGTGAAAATGACTGCCTATATGTAAATGTTAATCATCGGTAGGCTGTAATTTTCCACAGTTAACTGTTGACACAAAGCTGCAGGCCTCTAAGCCTCTAAGTTGACATGCTCACCTCCAAGCTGTCTAGCCAGAGTTTGAATCTCGACACGGCTTTAAACTGTCATTCCTTCCGGTGTTTCGCAGACAGGGTGACTCATCAATGTCATTCCCTTGGATGGACGTTAAATGGGAGTTCCCATCTTCCAGCATTCGTTGGTGGGCGTTAAGGATCCCACGGTGTCCCACGTGAACAGTATGCGAGTTATCAAGAGTAGTAGGCCAAGTAACTCCAAATTCCTGCACCAACTACTGGGAAGGCAATGGCAAGCCACCCAGTCTAGCCCTTGCCAAGAAACTGCTTCGGCAACACCGACGCTCGGATAGAGTACGGTACATCAGAATCGGAATTCTATTTTGCGAATCATTCCTGCCGCAACCCAGGCGTGAATGCCGAATTATGTCCCGCCATTGGTTCCCGTGACTGATGTCGTTGCTTTTGTGCTACCCGTCCCACTCGTGATGAGATGGTGCAGAAAGAGAGCCTCCTGTACTCTGTTGGAAAGTTATCCAGCACAATTTGATCTGAAATGCAATTTTCCTTTTTCGATAAAATATTCGGCACCGGGACAATGAGCGCAATGTGGTATCCTCACAGTGCACCCATCAGAAGGAATTTCACTTATCGAAGGAATTTAATGGGTCCACACCTTGTTCCGTTGTAGTATTGGATAGATGATGATGATTTTTTGAATTATTTTATCATTAACGGCATTTTGTGATTGTTCTAGAAGCTGTCCAAATGACGAACAGACCACTAGAGAAAAGGGACCCACATCATTAAGTGAAACTTGGAGGCATTTGGTGATGGTCGTATGCCCTAGTAGAACGTACATGAAATGTTAGGCCAAAATTTCAGGCTAATTTGTAGGATATTGTGTATTCGGGACAGGTTTTTGCTGCTCATAGTTATTACCTTGTGTTTTGTGCATGCTCATGTCAGGCCTGTGGGAGTTTATCTGCGCCTCGTATTGTGCACGGCGCCTCGTTTATTTCTGGAACATGTCCCATGCCCAGCACATGGTCAGCATAGCTGTATGAGCAATGGGTGGAGGGGTGGGGAGGAGAATGGGAGTGGGAGTGTGGGATGGGAAAGGTGGGTGGTGGTCGTTAGTGGTTGGTTGATGAGGCAGAGACAAAATAGAAAGGAAAATGACAGACAGACGCACACAGAGAGACAGACACACAGGGAGACAGGCAGATGGACACACAGAGACATACTTTTGTAACACCATCTCAAACTATATTCTGAAGGCGATTGTCCTGCTTTAAATATGCATGACTTTAATTGAATAGCTAATATTTTTCTGATTATATATCTTTGACTGGCGGCTTTCCGTTGGAGATTGTAACATGTCATGTACGTTCTGAAATAGAAATGGAGAGCCTTGGGTAAAGCCATGATGGGGGATAAGGTTTTTTTTGGGGGGGGGGGTGGGTGGCATTGGCTCGGTGCATGGGAGTAAATAGCCAACTTGAGTGGGAGGCAGAGGGAAGTAAAAGTGTGTGTATAGAGAAGGGAAAGCAAAGGATTTGGCAGGAATTTGGCCTGGAGGTGAAATCTTGACATGTTGGGTTAAGTGCATTTTATGAGGTTCATACCATTTGTGTTTGTACCAACAGTGTGGGACACGGAGAAAGCAGGTTTTGTGAATTTCTTTTGTAAAATCTAAATAAATACCTTTGTAAGTTGTTCATTCAGAATCATTGGATTTCCTTTCCCTAGTTTTCTTCGTTATTCGATTTTCTTCTGAGCTGTTATCTTGTTTTAGTTTATCAAGACACCTGCTTTTTTTGGCTTTCAGTGAACTTGTAATACAAGGAACCTCGACGCAGAAGAAGCTCATTTGGCCCGTTATGCCTGATGTTATGTATTTGGTATTCACCGATGTTTGAGGTTTATTTCCGAGGGGTTTCGTGGAGTACGTACACAGATTCTCCATACGTCACCCACAGGACATTCTATTTGACATATTGAGTTGGACGGTCACCTGTGTTCTCTATTTTGATGTGGAAGTGTTTTAGGCAACAGGTTTTTCGGTGTCGGCATCGAATGAAGGCTGAGGTATGATTGAATAACAGACTAAACAAGTGGATGTTGCATGGTGGTTTATCACATTACCATGTGCACTCGACGACGGAGCAGGTGTGCCTTATTTGCCTCAGAAATACCCAGAAAGCTTTGCTCTGAGAGAACAAACATTTGGTTCGAACTTTCACACTCTTTATACAACTACTAATCGGTCTATGCATAGGACAAGTTAAAGACTACGACGTCGAGGGGGGGGGGGAGGAGGGGGGGAGAGAGAGTCAGAGAGAGAGAGTCAGAGAGAGTCAGAGAGAGTCAGAGAGAGTCAGAGAGAGTCAGAGAGAGTCAGAGAGAGTCAGAGAGAGAGAGAGTCAGAGAGAGTCAGAGAGAGTCAGAGAGAGTCAGAGAGAGTCAGAGAGAGAGAGAGTCAGAGAGAGTCAGAGAGAGTCAGAGAGAGAGAGAGTCAGAGAGAGAGAGAGTCAGAGAGAGTCAGAGAGAGAGAGAGAGTCAGAGAGAGAGATAGAGAGATAGAGATAGAGAGATAGAGAGATAGAGAGATAGAGAGATAGAGAGATAGAGAGATAGAGATAGATAGTTCTGAACGTGGCAACATGGTAACGTGGAGATTAGCAACTCCAAAGGCAGCTGCCGGATCATCCACCGCTCTCCTCGGCTCAGAATCGCACAGCTGCAGCATTGTGGCAGTGGAAGCAAGAGGCAACGCTCGGTTCATTTTGCGCTGCCACAAGAAAAATCAATGCTCGAGTGCATGGTCGTCGCCTGGTCGTGCTGCACTATATTTAGGCATGGTTTTTCTGGAGTCATTGTTTTACAGCTGTGCCCACTCTCCTCTGGGGAAAAGCACAACGCCTCGGTTTCGACCGTACATTCCTGCATCAGTTGACATTGTATATGTGGAGGTTTTAAGATTCTTTTCCTCACGTCCCGCTCCTTTGCTGGGTGCGGCCTTGTGGGCGTAGCAGTGAGAGAACAATGGAGATCGTGGCATCATGCTTGCTGTCAGATCCAGAAACGCGTGACGTTTCTGGATTCCTGGAATTGTGATGACTTGTACCTTCTTGCAGGATTTCTTTGAAACGGTTCATCTGGTGTTTGATAAAATTCCACTCATTCACCACTCTTTAAAAGTGTGTGTGTGTGTGTCTCTCTGTGTGCCTTCCTCTCTCTCTCTCTGTCTCTGTGGATCTGTTCATTATGCACAGCCACCTCTTTAAAGACTCAAACTCCATACCCAGGGCACACATATAACTTTGTGCAGGAATTAGCATGGGCTAAGTGGCCATGGCTTTAGAGGCAGTTCTGAGGCCACAGTTACCAATAATATGGCAATTCTTGGCAAACATTAACCAGTTGATCTCAAAATTGAGAAGGCCAGTTTTTTACCCTTGGCAAAGGAGAGGGTATTGCATTTGGGTCCATTTGTTTGTCTGTCTATTTGTCTGTCTGTCTGCACAGAACGTTCGTGTT
>NC_140964.1:99672171-99682171 GCF_056783735.1 Eptatretus burgeri | reverse complement strand
GAACATCCTCTGGTTTGTCGGTGAGTCAGCAGGGTGTTCAGGTGAATGCCGGTACAGTTTTAATGGAAGTATTACAAAGTGTAAGAGGTGTTGATGTCATGTTGGCTTAATGGATTATACATTTATTTTGAGGTTCAGGATCAGGGAGGTTAAAGCCAAAAAAGTTTGGCGAGAAAATGGTTTTCCCCAAGAGTAATGTTTTTTTTTTTTCTTCCCCCCCCCCCTGCTCCACTATCGTTTAAATCTTCCTTTCGAATTGAGGAATACATTTCTATTTTCTCAGAAGTCACTTTTTTGGCACATTTTTGTGGTTACTATAGCAATGGTGCATTATCAACAGATAGGGGCACGAAGACATCTCTATCGTACATTCATATTTAAAAAAAACAACAAAAAAAAACAAATTAAACTTGAAACTTTTGAGAAAGCAATTTCTCTGATCATTTGTGCTTTTTAAATTTTGCCCATTGTAATAAATATGTGATCAGTAAATCCTTAGCCTGATACATTTTTTGAATTCGAGCTGATGATTTCTCTCCATGGTCGTTTTACTGGAGTTTTAACTCTGCTTGCATGTGGACTTCGTGTAAAAGTTAAATGACATTTGAATAAATTATTTGACTTGTACAGCTCTGATTGTTCGGAGAAGGTGTGCCAGGAGGGCTACTGATGCAGTCAAGCCCTGACAAGCTGAGTGGAAAGTCCTCAAATATTTGACACAATAAAAGGTGACTAGACATGATGAAATGTGGGAAATTTTTTCAGCTCATTCGTTTAAATCTCAAGACTACTTGTGCTGTTTGGCCACTTTATCAAGAGCTATCCATGCGAATTGATCTCCATTCAAAATGCAGGCCGATCGCACGATGTGAAAAATTATCTGGAGGAACTATAAAGCTGTGGCTTGTGTCTGATCAATCACAAACGAACTGAAAGAAACTGTCAAACAATGCGATTCAATATAAATTTAAAACGTGAGTCATAATGGCTACACATTTGGCAGTTGCAAGCAGCAAAGAAAGTCTTCTTGCTTGGCACTCTACCCAACTCTCCACTTTCAAGTCATACAACAGACAAAGTGTAAGGCCGAGCCCTTTTTTTTGCTCACAACAACCTTGCAGTTTGTTGTGCGTTTGCATTTGATCACCTTGAGTGATTTGATTGACGTTGCTTGAAAAACACCATCCAATGGTCTTGTGATATGTCCTGTCCATGCTGGGATCAGAATATATGGGGATCAAACCATATAAATAGTGAGAGAGAGAGGTGTGGGTGTGAGAGAGTTGTGGGTGTGTGAGAGGTGTGGGTGTGAGAGTTGTGGGTGTGAGAGAGGGAGCGAGAGAGGTGGGTGTGTGGGAGGGAGGGAGGGAGAGAGGTGGGTGTGTGTGTGTGTGTGTGTGTGTGTGTGTGTGTGTGTGTGTGTGTGTGTGTGTGTGTGTGTGTGTGTGTGTGTGAGGAAGGGAGGGAGAGAGGTGTGTGTGTGTGTGTGTGTGAGGGAGGGAGGGAGGGAGAGAGGTGGGTGTGTGCAGGGAGCGAGAGAGGTGGGTGTGTGAGAGGGAGCGAGAGAGAGGTGGGTGTGGGAGGGAGGGAGGGAGAGAGTTGAGTATGTGTGTGAGGGAGGGAGGGAGGGAGAGAGGTGGGTGTGTGTGTGTGAGGGAGGGAGGGAGGGAGAGAGGTGGGTGTGTGTGTGTGAGGGAGGAAGGGAGAGAGGTGGGTGTGTGTGTGTGTGTGTGAGGGAGGGAGAGAAGTGGGTGTGAGTCAGGGAGGGAGAGAGGTGGGTGTGAGGGAGGGAGAGAGAGGTGGGTGTGAGGGAGGGGGGAGGGAAAGAGGTGGGTGTGAGGGAGGGGGAGGGAAAGAGGTGGGTGTGAGGGAGGGGGGAGGGAAAGAGCTGGGTGTGAGGGAGGGGGAGGGAAAGAGCTGGGTGTGAGAGGGGGAGGGAAAGAGCTGGGTGTGAGAGGGGAGGGAAAGAGCTGGGTGTGAGGGAGGGGGAGGGAGAGAGGTGGGTGTGAGGGAGGGGAGGGAGAGAGGTGGGTGTGAGGGATGGAGGGAGGGAGAGAGGTGGGTGTGAGGGATGGAGGGAGAGAGGTGGGTGTGAGGGAGGGAAGGGGGGAGGGAGAGAGGTTGGTGTGAGGGAGGGGAGAGAGGTTGGTGTGAGGGAGGGGGAGAGGTGGGTGTGAGGGAGTTTAATGTCTACCCGAGAAATAGCACACACATTCATGAATCACACTGCCTGTGAAACACAATGATAGTTTATAGCTGGATCAGGATTCAAACCCAGGCTCGATAACTTAGAGCAAGTTTGTGGACTTCTCAGCTGTCCTGCCGTGGTGAGGGGATTCATTGCTTTGTATTTTGTAGGCATTGTAAACGGTTTTCAATTCTCTCTTGAACTCGTTCTAATCCTCTAATTTATTTTTCTTCCTAACTCCAGAGATGTCCCCATGGGGAACCGAGCCACAGTATCGCCATGGAACCTTGTAGAGTTCGAAGCTTGAAGAGCGTTTGCCAAGTGGGTTACGCAATGAAGCAAGCCCTCCAACTAAATGGTTGAAGAAACTTAGAAAAAACAGCATGCACACACCCCCATGGAGAGTCCCTTGACAAATCCAAATCTACCCATTTGTACTACGTCTGTGTGTGCTGTCTACGTTACCTGTTCGTGCTTTCGGCAAACTGACCTTCTGATCGGGACACAAACTGTGTGAATAATACCGCGATCAACCTTAGGGCTCTGCCAAGCGGCTTAAGCACTCAAGCAAGCACTCCAACAAAACGTTTGATAAGGAACAGCTGCCTTGTCAAACAACGGCAAGCTGATTGGTAATGCGACACGAGCGCAAAAACCAAAGTATCGTCGATTTCTTAACATTTTCAGATTTCATTCCAGATTTCGACAGTTATTTAGTCCACGTGATCCGATCCTCAAAACAGAAATCACATTTCGATGATGTATACTTTAATTAGGACGTGAGAGTAGATCATAAAAAAATTGCATCATATAATGGATGAAATTGCTCCAAGCTTCTAATTTCAAAACTATAGCACTGACAAAAGCAATACGTTCAGCTATTCGTAGGTATGAAGAACAGGCATTTGATAATATAAGTGAGGAAAGTGGGAGGAAAAAATACTTTTGTGCTTTATCATGAGGAAATCATTAAGGCCTGTTCCTATTGTCAAGGCATTGTTGAGCAGGCTTAAAAATATTGCCAATGAAAACCCAGCAAGTTAACGGGGCTGACCAAGGATGATGCCTTGATAAGCGGTAATTAAATGATGCCATTAATTATCTTCAAAAGGGGTGTGTAAATCAACCCAAACACCCGATATTCATTCATGCACTTCCTTGCATGCCGAGTTTGGGGCCGCTCGGTTTAATGGTTTTGGAGTTATGGAGGAGACACACTGACTGACTGACGGACTGACTGACACACATTGACGTTTATTTGTGTGTGTGTGTGTGTGTGTGTGTGTGTGTGTGTGTGTGTGTGTGTGTGTGTGTGTGTGTGTGTGTGTGTGTGTGTGTGTGTGTGTGTGTATATTGTCGCTGTTGAGGAAATTTGCAAACCACCATTCAGGTCCCGTAGGTGAGATATCTCTGTAAGTGCACGTGTAGTTAGCCCCAAACCCGTTGTTTAGAGGGGATAAATGTGATTCATTCGGGCTGCGACGCTTTGAGATAGTCGTTTTTCTGTTCTATCTTTATTTTGAACCAACGACGTCTCAACCGCCATCACACAACAACCACCAACCACAACGCCGCTTCACAACAACAACAACGCCAACAGCCACGATCTTTACCTTCACAACTCGCTCCCGCAAACATCGCATCACCGCCATTCCAAACGGCACCATGGCTATAAACCACCACCATAAACCCTCCACCACCTTCACCTCCTCCTTCTACCGCCATTCCCGCACCACCTGTGAACACCGAGCGTCAGGCTGTCCTGGGCTCGGACGGGACGCGCGCCGAGCCGCGAGTGCAAAATGCGGCCTTTCCGAGGAGAATTCGGATCAGGAATGCTACACGCCCACTTCTGATCCGTCCAATCAGCAAGCGCGGGGCGGTTTGGCCCCGCCTCCAGGCGCGTCGGTGTAGAATCGAGATATGGAAATTCGAGGATCAGGGGAGACTCAGCCCCTTTTTCTCCGTCCAATGGGCGAGCGTGGCTCCACCCCCGAGCTCGTTCTGATCCAGAAATTTGCATATGGGTTCTCCTGCCGGCCTATAAAGCGCTGAGCGCTGAGCGCGGGGCGAATCTGTGTAGAGTCAGTTTTGGAGAGCAGAGTGTGGCAGCAGCAGAGTCGGTTTGGGCAGAGTTGAGGCGGTTTTAGAAGAGCGGAGAGTGGCAGAAAGTCGAGTCAGTCTCGGTCGAGTCGGTTTGGGCAGGGTCGGTTTGAGCGGAGTCGGCCTTGGAGGAGCGGGGAGTCGGCCTTGGAAGGGCGAAGAGAGTTTTGGGGCAGAGTCGGGTTGGAGCGCGGAGTGGAGTCGGGAGGCGAGGGCGTACAGGTGGTTTGCTGCAGTCGGCTGAGGAGAATTGGGGAAGAGACCGAAGAGCTCGGGTCCGAGGCAAGGAAGATGGCGGTCGGCGACGAGGTCGCGGTAGAATCGCTCATCGCGGGACCCAAGCAAGCCAGCTATACTCTTTCCCCAGAGCATCAACAATTCCCCCCCTTTTTTCCCCCGCGCTGAGATAGTGCGAAAAGGGGGCCCCGTTCCCACCCCACTCCAAGCAGTGCCAACGAAACCCACGAAGGAGCACGAAGTCAGGGCACCGCCGCGCCGCCACATTTGCGGCTCATCAAAAAGACATGGGTAGGATCCACCCGGTCTCGCGGACCTGACCGCTCTTTCAGGTCCCGCGCAAATATTGGCCCACAGGCCCCGTCTGCCCCCTTGTCTTTGAGGGTGGCCCTTTTCTTTTGCTTTTGAGTAAATGTGTTGTTGGCGCCGTCTGTAAAGTAAAACTGTGCAAGTGTTGCCGTGTGCACGCGTAGTCGGTTGTAGATCTGCATTGTTGTGTTTCTTTTGTTGCAATTGCTTTATGTGCATTCTGTTTAATTGTATATGTGTGCTTTCCGTGTGCCGCGGAATAAATGTGCATCATGTTGAACTGTTTTCCCGTTTCGCTTCGTCTTTTCTTTAATTGAATCTCCATCTTGCTTCACGTAAAGGGTTGGTAGTGGGCTTAATACGCCCGATAATTAATCGGAACCGTCGAGGCCGACGATAACACCGCTCGGTTATCCCGATAGTACGGAACGGGTCGCTTAAGTGGTCTGTGTCCGGAGTCGACCTGCAGCGAGGTGCGATCGCCCGGTCTACCCTCCGCATGGGTACTTAGGTAGGTCGAGTTTGGCGAACAACCCTATCCCACGCGGGGGGCCGATTGGCACGATCGTGGTGAGGCCGAAAGGCCCACCCGTGACTAGCTCCCGGCGTTACTCCGAGAGGGTCACGACAGAATTGTCCGTCCGGTGGGCGACGTGCCGCGATTCGAGTCACGTGGCCGTTCGCACGTTGGCGGGCGCGAATTCGCAACACTGGTGTCAGGTCGTGGGACACAAACTCATCCACCTCCTCGCGACACTGGTGTCGGAGAGCGGGAAAACAGGCTCTCCTGTCTCCAGCTAAATTCACGGGAATCGGTCCAGGGGTGAGAGGAGCGACCCCCGATTCCCTCCAAATTACAAGCGATTCAAATTCACCCCTTACGAGAAATAAGATGGCGTCTCAAGGCGAGCGGGAGCCGGGGGTAGATATGGATTTAGAATGTGTGAAATCCATGGTCCAGGATGAAATCCCCGTACAGGAAATGTTGGTTGTGCAGGAACACGAACTCGCCCAACTGAACCCAGAGCCCGAAATAGGTGCGGCGGCGGCCGCGGTGTATGACACCTCCCTCCCCCTCTCCGCCAAAACCCCCCAATCCTTGCCGAATCGGCTCAGCTGAGTGCGCCCGACATGGCCCGGCTATGCGCCATGCTGGCAGGAATCAGTGGGGACATGAACGAAATGAAAACGAAAATGGATGCGAATTCACAACAAATGAACGAAATGAAAACGAAGATGAATACGGATGCGCAACAAATGAATGCGAACATAAACAGCAAAATGAACGAAATAAAAACGAATATGGAAACAAATGCGCAAGGAATGAAGGAAGAAATGAAAGAACTGCGGGGTGAGACGCAGAACATGGGCCAAAGCCTGCAGGCGGGCATGAAGGCAATAACCGGGGAGCTTAAAATGGCGACGCCACGTGTGGGGACGAACGAGCTGGGAGGGGGTGCAACGGCTGTCAGGCCCGCGGTGGAGGCGGGTGAGGACAAAGTAATTCGGGAGACGTGTTGGGCGAGGGTCGTGACGGAAAAAGTGACGGTGACCGAGAGGGAAAAATTAAATGGGGAGACCAAAACGTGTGAGACGAGACACGAGGTGACGACAAAGGAAATAAAAATAGTGGAGACAAGGGAAGTAAAGGGTGAAGAGGTGACCGTGTTGGCAGAGACACGGGAGATGGGAACGATAGAGGGAAGACTACACGATGAAGACGGGGTTGGAAACGAACACACACACAGAGGTCGTGGAGGACAATGGGGGTGAGCTGGCGGACTGGGAAGAGACCCAGTGCGAGCAGTTGGATAGCCTCCTCCAGGAACGGAGGGAGCCGCTATGCTCCCTTGAGGCGACTCACGACCAGGTGGGTTCGGTCGTGCTTTGCGAGGTCGAGGGGAGGAGTGCTGTGGACAGATGCACAGAAAGCTTGGGGGGTATAGAGGCCCCGGACCCCCTTGTGGGGACACGAATCCCCAGTGTGGTTTTCCCGGTGTGTGTGGTGTCGAGGTGTGTGTTCACTCGTGTGGCGAAATGCGTGCTGCAACGCACGCATAGCGCGGTTGCAAGGGCGTGTGTGAGAGCGACCGGGTGGGTGACAAAGACCCCGTGTGTGGATGAGACCCCAGGTGTGAGTGCGCCTCCGTGTGTGAGTGGTGTTTGCGAGTGTGCCGGAGTGCGTGCTTCCCAGCACGCCGTGTGTAAAAGGGGCACCGCAAGTGGAAGAGGCCGTGTGTGTGAGTGAAACGGCCAGTATGAATGGAGCACCACGTGTGAGTGGAGCCGCGTGTGCGCCAGAAACCGCACGCGTGTGCGAGGCACGGTGTGTGAGTGAACGGCCGAGTGTGAGAGAGACAGCGTGTGCAAGGTCGCTGTGTGTGAGGGAGATGTCGGTCGGCATGTGTGAGCATGCAGCCGCGTCTCCCGGTGTGAATGTAATGGAATGGTGTTTGAGCGTCGTGACACGCAGGTGTACGTGGGTTGAATGGCGACGACAACGACAATTGAGAGACAAAGGCCGGATAGCGGCCGTAGATGTTTTGAGAACCGCGCCGGGTTCGCCCAGCAACGAGCGCGAGGTCCGTGTTGTGCAACGCACGAGGCCACCACGTGCTCGCTTGCGGGAGTGAAGCCCGGTCCGGAAACGAGCACAGTGAATGTTGCTGATCCCGCGACGGACAAAAGTTTCGGCAGGATTTCGGATTTGGACCGGACGGGTTCTCCACGCGAGCGTGTGTGTTAAGCTCCAACGGGCAGAGCACATGTGTTCGCGTAGGGAACCCCTCGAGACGTGAGGCTTGTGTTTTTTTTATGCGCCGGGTGACGTCATGGCTGCGTGTGTGTGTGGTTGGAATCCGGCAGGAGGGTGAATCCCTGCCGGATGGTACCGTCCAAGAGGGACGCGAACAGCTGCCATGACGTCACGCCACAGGTGCGTGGCTGTGAATTGCCGCGCTGGTGCTGCGCATGTGGAAAAAAAAAAAGCAAGCCTCGCTTTCGGGTGAACAGGATTCCTGGGCAAGGGGTGGAAGACCCCCTTACCTGGGCACAGGATGAAACTAGTTAGGGGGAAGGGTTAGCTTAGCTAGACCGGCTCCATGGGGCAGCGGTAAGTCCTCATGGGGCCCGTGGAATGGATTAGGTAGAGGGATTTTAGCCAGATTTAGGTTGGGGAATGGATTTTTTTTGAGTTAGAAGACAGTGACAGACAGTGAATGTGTAGTGGGGACGTAGTTTAGCTACGCAGTGTTCAAAGGAACGTGCTGTAGTGTAAGGGACGACGTGGGAGCACGAGTGAGTTTGGGGAGGTAGTTTGAAGGATGGCAGAGTTCAGTGGTGTGTGTGTGTGTGTTGAAGAGTTGGTAAGTGAAGTGGAAGCATGTGCTTGGTGAGTAAGTGAGGCCAGCGGATCTGTGTGTATGGAGCGAATGTGGAATGCATGGTGCGATGAGTGATTGCGGGGAGGAGTGACTCCCGCCCAAGGGACCCCGGGGTCAGTGTAGAGCGAGTTAGCTGGGTTAGTTAAATTGACAAAATGGAGTTCGTTTTGCTGTTGGTGTGAAACTAGGCTCGAAACCCGTTTGGAGGGGTGCAGGAGCCCTGTTGATGGGCTGGGAGCGTGGCTGCGAAAGGTGAGTATCGCTGAGTGGGTACCCCGGGCACCAGGCAAGTCGGCCGTGGTAGGCCAAGGGCCCTTGGGGGGCCGGGATAGCTTAGTGGGCACGGGTGCGCCCGCTTGGTGCAGGGGCCCGGGGCGCCATTGGCCACGTGGGCAATGTTGTGGGCACGGGTGACCCTCGGAAAGGGGCCCGGGAAGCCAGCCTGCCACATGAGCGTTTCAGGGGAGTCGCCAGAGAGGGCACTCCCCGGTGTTTAGGGAGCTGGTAGGCTCGGAGGCAGTGTAGTGCCTGGGGGTGCCATAGCTGGAGATTTGGCAGAGGGTCGTGCCTGCCAAGGGGAGCCACGTGTCCCAGCCATGAGACCGTGTGAGGGCACGGAAAGAAAATTGGGGGGCTAGGCCCGAAATTGTGAGGACACCAACACAGGCGACAGGATTCTGGGTTGTCAGAACCAATAATTTAAGCGAGAGGCGCTTGTTGAAAGCCCCGGGGTAGTTTAACAGTTAAATGGTTAGGGTAGATTAGGAGATGTACCCCTCCGCACCATCCATCCCCTCGCTCTCGTTGTGGGCCGCTGGACCACTTTGTGTTATAGATCGCTGAAGTCTGGAGAGGCCATCTTGAGGCTTCGTTGGGCCTCGACACAGGATGCTAGCTCTCCCTTGTTCCCCTCCGGGAAGGGAACGTAGGGGTTCGGAGTAGGCTAGGACGATAGGTTAGCCGAACAGAGACAGTAAAGGGGGTTAGGGGACGAATTATAGTGGGAGGTATAGGAAAAAAAAATAAAACCAAAAAAATTAGTTGGGGCTAAATTGGGTTTGACAAATCAATGGGGTGGGTTGGGACAGTGACAGGTAAAGGCGATAGGTTGGTAGGGAGACCGTAGGGTAGGTCCGAGCCTGCCTTCCGAGTGGCCAGCACCACCGCACTCCTTCCACGAACCTGCACTGCAAGGCAAAGGCCAGCCAACTTCATTGCCGGCTGAGTTTTGCTGCGAGGCCTGTACCGGCAGGATCGTCTGCAGCTGTTGTGTTGCTGCAAGGCCTGGGCCGGCCAGTTCATCTGCCGGCTGTGTTTGCCTGCAGCGGCCTGGTTCTGCAGGCTGTGTTTGCCTGCTGTCTTTGCCATGCCATGCCCACGGCCCATGTTCACCAGCCCCGTTCAATTTTGCTTTGCCCCCCCCCCCCCCTGTTCATTGCCATGTGCGCCAGGATCAAGGCAACAGTTTGCAAGCTGGGAGAACTGCCCTGTTGGCAGCTACAACATGGGCCTGCAGTGGCGGTCCGTGCACTGTGTTTGCGTCCATCCATTCATCCATTCATGCATCCATCCATCCATCCGTTGTGTTCATTGCGTGTGCCACTTGAGCTGGCACGGAGACTGCGTTTGTGCAGCCCGTGCACCGTTTTGTTGCTTGCGTCAGTGCCCGTTCAGTGTTCTGCAGGGACTGCCTTGCGGGCAGCCGCACCAGGAGACTGCATTTGTGCAGCCCATGCACCGTTGTGGTTCACTGGGTACATTTTAAAAAAAGGAAGGCCTT
>NC_140964.1:99654671-99662171 GCF_056783735.1 Eptatretus burgeri | reverse complement strand
AACGGCATTTTAGCTGAAAGTACAAAATATAAAGCATCCATCACCAATATTTACATCACAGTGAAGCCAAGCTCATGGATATTCGATGATATCCAATTTGATAAGTCAAACTTTGGAAGCCATTTTACCTCAGAGACTGCAGCCATGCTCATGCGACATTTTAAACATGTGATCACCTTCCAGAGTTTTTTGAGGAGAAGCTTCAAACTCGAAAATCATTTCCATCTATGGGTGCTTAAGCTGTCTGCTAAATTTCATGGTGATCGGTTTAGTAGTTTTGGAGAAAAAGATTGCTTTATCCTTGGATGAAAAATCCAAGATGGCCACCAATACAGGGCAAAATTCAAAAAACAAAATCTGTTAGGATCAAGTTCCAAGTGTGTACTAGAAATCTGCACAGATTGGCATAGCCAGCTGTAAGTTTTTTTTTTTCAAAAGTCGTTACACAAAATCGGTGGAACTCGAATAATAATAATCCGAGCAAAAACAACTGACCTCCTGCCGGACGGCTTGGAAACCCAATTACATTTATAACTAGAGGGGGAGCACTCGGTGGAGTGCAAAACCTCCGCCGCCAATACTGCTCGGTCACTCAAGTGAACCTGATATCCGATTCATTCAATTTGACGTCAACTGTGCTCACAGAATTATAGTTTGCAACTTTCCCTTTTACTTTTAACTTTTACATACTCAATTCATTCGTCATAACTAGATTCCTTGAGACAGAAATTGATTTTACGTGGGTATATCCACCTGAAGTTCCAAAATCAGCCGCAATTATAATTTTGGCATGTTTTTTTTTTGTTTGAAATCACTTATAACATGTAGAAATTCCAAAAAAAATCGAAATTTTGTTGAAAAAAAAGTTGCAAAATTGTTTTTTCTTTTCTTTTTTTTCTCTAACAATTTTTTAATTTTTGGGTTGGAAATCACTTAAAACATGTAGAAATGCAAAAACAAAAATTCAAATATTTTTCAAAATGGCCACCATAGTGGCCATATTGGACTTTGGACCAAGTCCAAAATCTAATGGCATGGTCCTTGGACCATACCTAATACCCTCACCAAGTCACGAACGAGTGATATCATATCAGCCACGAGTCGATAAAACCCATATCACCGATTAACCATGTGATGATTTGTTTATCATATACTTGACCATACATAATTCAAATTAAAAAATTAGAAGTATAATTTTTGAAAAAAAGTTTTATTTTTGAAATAAACTAAACTAGATCGACGCACATGTAGAAATGCCAAAAAAAAAAATCGAAATTTTTTTGAAAAAGAAGTTGCAAAATTTTTTTTTTTTTCTCTAACAATTTTTTTTTGGGGGGGGGTTGGAAATCACTTAAAACGTGTAGAAATGCAAAAACAAAAATTCTAATATTTTTTTCAAAATGGCGGCATAGTGGCCATATTGGATTTTGGACCAAGTCAAAAATCTAATGGCATGATCCTTGGACCATATCTAATACCCCCACCAAGTTTCGTCGAAATCCGTCGAGGAGTTTTTCCGTAATACTGTTCACAACCAAACAATCAAACAGACAGGGGTGAAAACAGTAACCTCCATCCATCTTCGATGGCGGAGGTTAACTAGAGGGGGAACACTCGGGAGAGTGCAAAACCTCCGCCGCCAATACAGCTGGGTCACTCAAGTGAACCTTATATTTTATTCATTAAATATGATGTCAACAGTGCTGACAGAGTTATAGTTCTTTTCTCCAACATTTTTTTTTTTGGGGGGGGGGGGGGGTTGGAAATCACTTAAAACATGTAAAAATGCAAAAAAAAAAAAACAACGAAATTTTGTTGAAAAAAAAGTTGCAAATTTTTTTTTTCTCTAACAATTTATTTTGGGGGGGTTGGAAATCACTTAAAACATGTAGAAATGCAAAAAAAAATTCTCTATTTTTTGGGGGGTGTAACAATTTTTTGGGGGGGGGTAAAAATATTTTTTTTTGGCGGGGGGTTGGAAATCACTTAAAACATGTAGAAATGCAAAAAAAAAAAAAAAATTTTTTTTCTCTAACAATTTTTTTTTGGGGGGGGGGGGTCCAAAATTCAATACTACCTAAAGTGCTCGCAGCACATATTGTTGCATAAACCCACGACACATAAAGGGAAGGCCTATCTTAAATGAATACTAATGAAATAACTATCTTGGGAACCAAATTTTAGGGGGGGGGGGTCCAAAAGTCCAAGTCCAAAATTTAATGGCATGATCCTTGGACCATACCTAACCCCCCCCCCCCACCAAGTTTCGTCGAAATCCGTCGAGGAGTTTTTCCGTAATACTGTTCACAAACAAACAAACAAACAACCAAACAGAAAGGGGTGAAAACAGTAACCTCCGATCTTCGATGGCGGAGGTTAACTAGATGGGCACTCGGTAGAGCACATACCTCCATCACGTTGTGCCTGATCCACGAGAACATTTTGGGCCCAATACATTTTTGAAATATCATGCTATGCAGTATGATATCGTTTTTGGCCCTATCTCTCAATGGCGAAGAATCACTTTAAAAATTAAATAATTATCGTATCCGGATCCGGATCTTCATCAAAATTTAATCAATTCGTCGTTGCAACAAACCCAACCTGTCCACCAAATTTCATCTGAATCCGTCCAGAACTTTTTGGGATATTGTGCTCTATAGTAGTTTCGACCTATCTCTCAATGGTGAAGAATCACTTCAAAAATTGATTAGATCGAGATCTGGATTTGGATCTTCACTAAAATTGAATAAATTCTTGCTTGTCACACACCCATGTCAAACAAGTTTCATCCGTCCAAAACCTTTTGAGATATTGTGCTATATATTCGTTTAGCCCTTCTTTCAATATACCTGGTGTTGGCTTAACGGATTGGTGGTGGGCTTGGGATCCTAGGATCCTGAGTTCAAAACCCACTTTTCTGTTGAATTAATACTTGGTGGGGTTGACTCTGCCTGTCATCCTTCTGAGATCGGCAAAATGAGTGCAGCTTGCTGGTATCCTGTGTCGGAGTGGCGACCTGTCCAGGATTGTGCCCAATAGCCAAGGAGACTGCTTAGGCAGCACCCATGCTCTGCACAGAGTATGGTCCCAATGGATGGATGGATGGATGATCTCTCAATGGTGAAGAAACACTTAAAAAAAATTGGAATACCACTTCACCGATGACATCATCGTTATCACCCGATATTGTTGCGGGGCCGGGTATCGGCGATGAGCACGACCGCTAGATGGAGCAGTAGAGTCGGCTCCATCGACCACCCGGAATTTATAGGTCGTCACCCTGGATAACTCCGGAGCCGACGGGTCCCTTATCAGACCGAACTTCGCCAATAGGTCGACCACGTGGGGTAGGGTCGATTGCCAATTTCAATTTACCTAAATACCCACGTCGTCCAAACTACCGGGGAAATTCACCCTCGACGATGCTCGTACGGAAGGAGCTGCTCGCGTACTCGAACCGTGTGCGACCCGAGCGGATGGTCACCGAGCTTCCGTCGGTCCAAATGTCCCTTAACAGTGGCAACAGCCTGGCTAATTCTCCAACATGCACCGTGTTAAACCAATAAAAGAAAGACAACAACGAACCGATATATTTCATTTAACACATGGGTTTATTTATAATGGAGCAGGGGGGCACGTAAGAAGCAGAGTTATCCGAATAATAAAAGGCACGTATGTACAGCAAGGCACTTAACAATTTATTACTTGCTTGACTGGCGCCACAAACACACACACACACGCACACACACAAGAAACGGTGGTCACAGCCTTTATTGAGGCCTCCAGCTCGGATGGAAAGGCGAGCTGAAGACCAGAGCCTGTCTCGGACCTATCCACCTCATGTGGTCTTCACGCTGATTCCAACCCAGACACCAGCGAGCCGCGAGTGGCCTCCCGAGCTCCGCTCAGCACTCGTTCCAACAACCAAAACCTCTCCTCAGTATCTGCCGAGAGACGGCGTGCACCCCTTCCTGTTCTTGTCGGCGGCAGAATATCCCAATCTCTCCTTGGTGTTGTCTGCAGGGACGCGGCACGCAACCCTTGCGGCTCTCATGGGGGATGGTGTCTCTTAAGCTCTTCTCGTTCGCTGACAGAGACATGGCGTGCAACCCTTGCGGCTCTGGTGGGGGATGGTGTCTCTCAAGCGCTAGCTGCCGGTCCGAATCACGCCGTACCCTTATTCACTCTGTCTTCGGGGGAGGGGGGGAGGGGGGACGCCTCCGCCCCTCCCCTTCTCCCTTACTGGACGGTTTTGGCATGCAGAACTGCTCGTTGCCCTGTCACTGGCCAAAACGAGCGGCAAGTCCATTGATTGGCCCGGGGGCGTGGTGACGTCATGCGGACCCCTTTCTCCCTGTCACGGGATCTGATTGGCTGAGCGGCGGTCACCCCACCAGTAGCACGCTGATTGGTCGAGGGCTGCTGTGAGACTCCTCCTTGAACTCCGCCCACCAAACAGGCAGAGGAATATTATTCTGCTGGGCTCCGCCCACCAAACAGCCAGAGGAACTGTTTTCTGCGTGGGCTCTGCCCACGTACGTGCTGACACGCACGTAAACCATGGCGTTGGCCAGAGTGAGGTGAAGGTGATGCTGGCATTGTCGTAGTTATGAGAAGGGGAAAAAAAATGAAAGAAAACCCTGACTATCAAAGTAACTCACAGCGCATTTACATTTATTCACCCCTTAGATTAGGGAAAGGGAGCTATCAATCCACATTCACTTATCAAAATAACTGAGCTATAGGACCTGAATGTTGTGTGCTGATGGCTTCCAGATTCGCAACAATATATCCAATGGGAAGTTGATGACATGCCAAGTTTCTATTTTTTCATTGTGAGTTTTTGGAGAAAAATATGTTCATTTTTCTTCATTTAATCCAAAATGTCAGTTATCAATAAAATATTCCCCATGGGGAGTCTCCTGTATTTTAAATTTTGCATCAATCGGACAAGTGGTTGCAGAGAAAAGCATTTTTAAAGCGAAATTGTATAGAGACACACACACACACACACACACACACACACACACACACACACACACACACACACACACACACACACACACACACACACACACACACACACACACACACACACACACACACACACACACACACACACACAGACGTTGCATTAGTCACATCCACTTTGGGGCGAGACTAACTCGAGGTCATAGAACACAATACTCCATGCAGTGTTCAAGTCAATTCAGTCAATCCTTAAATATCGCAGGTTTGAATATCATGTGTTTTGACCAATCGTGAGCAACCTCTTGTGTACCGATTTAGTTTTCGCTGAGCTTCATTTTGACCAATCGTGGTTTTCAACTGAGTTGTGATGGTTATCTTGCACCACGAGCCTTTTGTTGTTTCTTCTACATGGCTGTGACACATAAAAAGCATAAAATGATGGAGAAAAGAAGTGATTATTGTTAACAGTTGTGACTTCACACATGCAATTCGACTTTACACATGTAATTGTAAATCAGCAGGGCAGCTGTGGTGCAGGTGGTACCTGAGACATGCAGCACTGTGTCCAGTACTGCACTGTACCCATCTCCGCATCGACACTCCGTTTGGTGTAATCTTGTGTGCAATCATAATTAATTTCTTTGTTTTCCGTTATTATTGCCCTTAATGATTTTTTAACCATGGCTCCCAAGAGGAAAACTGTTGCTAGTGGTAAGCCAAATGCAAAAAAAGTCGAGGAAAGTTATGTCTTTGACTCAGAAAGTGAAGGTTTTGGATAAGCTTGGTCGAGGCGAGAGTGCGTTTATTTTATGCATTCGCTGGTGCTCGGAGCTACAGAACACCATCGTGTTTCCTTTTGGGAGTGAGAGAAGCCGCTGTGCAAAAATGGCTGCAGGATTTTCCTTCTCTGAGAAAATGCCATTAATATACCAAGTGAGGAGATGATGATGATGATGATGGAAACCAGAGAACTTGTGCCTACATTTTGATCCTGGTCGTCTCTGTTTACATTTTCGTTCTGCACCTGGTGTGTGCGTTGGTGTTTTCTCATACCGTCGAAACCATGGTAGGAGGAAAACGAGGGCATGTTTTTTTATTTATGTACTTTAAATGTCATCATTATCAAATTGTAGATTTTTATTGCAGAAACTAATTATGTGCACAGTATAATGGAAATTTTCCAAGAGTTTGATGCATGGTGAGAGGCGAGAGACAGCTGACTTGGGATGCAAGCATGATGCCACAAATCTTGCATCGTTAACTCCCTCTGTACCTCTAACGTTTCCTTGCCCTGCAGACGGGACGCATCGACAAGGCATACCCGACGGTGTGTGGACACACGGCGCCTGTACTGGATATTGAATGGTGTCCACACAACGACCACGTCATCGCCAGTGGTTCTGAAGACTGCACAGTCATGGTACATACTTGCGTCACTGCTGATGCTCTACTATGGTCACCAAGTTCAGTGCAAAAAGAACTGCTGCATAGTGTTGCTTCCTGGAGGTTCGGTGACTCTTTACTAAGTTTATGCATGTATGCCGTTATTAGCATTGATAGGCAGGCCTAGTCATGTTCAGGGTCTGGGATTCGATCAGGAGATAGTGTCCCGAAAAGCATGCTTTCCCACAAGGTTTGAATCCCAAAATGTGGATCTTCTTTTTGTTGTCGCTACCTGTTCCCACCAACCACAGTGATCAGCATATCTTTGCCATTTCGACCACTGAAAATGAAAATTGCTACCAATGTTCTTTTCATCTTAAAACATATCAACTTTTGTTTCTTTACACGCCGTCTTTGTACAGTAACAATAGTCATAATGATTGAATTTCATTTATTTTTATTCATTCCCCCACTCCCCTCCCACATTATTCTTCCAATTTCATGTACTTTCTTCATCAAACTAAAAATTGTGGTTTCCAGGTGTGGCAGGTGCCAGAGATAGGGTTGACGCATCCATTAACAGAGCCCGTCGTCGCTCTTGAGGGACACACCAAACGAGTCGGCATCATCTCGTGGCATCCAACGGCTCGAAACGTTTTACTTAGTGCAGGTTGTAACACCCTTGTCTTGGCTCAACCCCCCTTCCTCTCCCCTCCACCTTGGTCATTCCCCCTCACCACCCAATTTGAAATGAATAGTTGGTGCTGGATACTTAAGCTTTCTTGCATATAGATTATATTGTTGAGGCTTTTCTGGTTATTGATACCATTTCTTGGTCAATGATTGACAGAGCAAAGTTTAATAGTACTTTGGTCCTCCACTCTAGGCTGCGACAATCTGATTGTGATATGGAATGTGGGTACTGGAGAACCTCTTATTGTGCTGGACGACATGCACTCGGAGGTTATCTACAGCGTCTGTTGGAACTATAATGGCAGTTTATTGTGCACTGCTTGCCGTGATAAATGCATCAGAGTCATCAACCCCCGAGCTGGTACCATCCTGGCGGTACGTAACCTGATCGCTGTCTCCGAGATGCAACTCTGAGTCAGAGCTCTGGCCTGCTTGCTCTTTGCCCACGCA
>NC_140964.1:99619671-99642171 GCF_056783735.1 Eptatretus burgeri | reverse complement strand
GGGGTACACGTTTCCTATCTATCCTACCATTTTATTAACGTTAATCTATCCCCAGGACTTTTCAACACACCTGTCCCTTTAAACTATCGGTTCGAGAAACCATGATTTCTGTTGCCTGTGTTGGTGTTCGTTATTAATTTGGGCCTGGCCAGCAAATTTTCGCTCATGCTCTTGCACAATTTCGTGGCTAGGCAGCGTGGCTGCATTGGCAGAGCTACCCATCTGCTGAACTCAAACTTCGGCACCCCTGGGTCACTGAGGCTGTCTCTGAGCCTACCTACTCCTCACGAACGTGGGAGATGCTCTTCCTGGCATCTTCACCGTCGATGCCCACGTGGCATTTTGGTGCTCCGGGTCCCGTTTCCTTGGGCTGCCCGTGCCCATTACACTAACTCGGTCCCTTCGACCCATGGCCTACTCGGGCCGACTACTTCGGTGCCCGGGGGGCCCTCTACTCAATGCGCACATTTCAACAGCCACGCTCCCAGCCGGTCAATAGACTCCTGCATCCTTCAACAAGTTTCGTGCCTTCATTCACACCAACAACAAACCGACATCCGTTTTGGTTGATTTAACTAACCCACTAACTAACATTGCACTAACCCCGGGTTCCCTTGGGTGCGATTCACTCCTCCCCCCAATCATTCATTCGCACCATGCATTCCACTCACACTCGGGCCCGCTCACCCACGTTCACTCATCATATTTCTTTCTTCTCTTTTTTTTTCTCAACACACTCTAACAACTACGTCCCCCTAACTAATTTGTGCTCCCCGTCATCCCTTACTCAAATGCACGTTCTCTTTAACTCTACGGAACTAATCTACGTCCCCACTACACGTTCCATGTCTCCAATCTATTCTAAATTCTAAACTAAAATTCACCTATCTCATACCACTGGGCTCCATGGAGGACTGCTCATACCCCCATGACGCCGGTCTGTCTATCGCTAAACCCTTCCCCTAACAAATGCTCCTTTGCCCACGATGAGGATGTTCGCTACATCCTGGCCAGGGATCGGGTACTCGTGCAAAGGCTCGGTAGGCCTTGCATGGCCAGGGCGGCAGTTTACAACTCGCTCATCCCCTTCCGTTGGACGATACATGACGTCACCCCGTAAATCGCACCAAGCGCTTGCTTTCGAGCTACCCACCATGTAAGCCACCGTGCGCTACTCACCCGGCCTTCGTGCTGCGCAATCCCCGGTGACGTCACTTGCACACGAACCGCTCTGTGAAGCTTGCCACGCAGACGGAACCGGCTGTGTTGTCCCCGAGACTCGCTCCTCACGTCCCACGGACAGTACTTGCGGCGAGCAGCACGTGGGCCTCTGTACACGTGCTCACATGGGGCCACGTGCTTTCCAAATTCACACAATTCAATTTGCTTTCATTTTAGCCGTCCATGTGGTGGTTTCTTACCAATCACGGGATGTTCCAACGCCGGCTCCTCATAAGGCTCGTCTGCGCTTTGTAGGATAAGGAACGGACCTCTCACAGCATCCCACGGAGCCGGTGCGGTTTCCAAAATAGTCCCGTCCGTTACACGACCCACGTCTCCCGTCTGCGTTGGTCCGTGTTCCATTTCCTCACATGCACTTACATATGCCAACTCAACCTGGTCTCCCGATCATATTATTTGCACCACTCACACGTTTTAACACACACTCTGGGACATTCACATCGGGGGCTGGTGTTATCCCAAAATATCCCAGGGTTTCTATACCCCCCAAGCTCGGCATGTGCTCATTCGCACCATGCACCGCTCGACCTTGTATGGCCTTACCGGACTCACCTCGTCACGGCCTGCTACGAGGGAGCATACCGTCTCCCCTTGTCCCTGTGGGAGGTTAACCTGACCCTCGCATTGGGTCTCAATACATTCCCCAAGGTCAACCTCAATGTCCCTTACCTTCCCCTCTATCTGTGTGTGCTCCTCTTTAGTTTTGTGTCCCCCTCTTTTGATTTCTGCGTCTCCGTCACCTCTTTTAATTCCTGCGTTTCTTTCATTATTCCCGTCATCCCCTGTCTGAGTATACCGGTTTCACTCGTGACTATGGTAGCGTCACTCGTCACCTCAACCTCGCCCGTTGTCACCGCGGTCCAAACAGCCCCCACACTCCTCCACGACTCAGTCTTTTAACCACGTACAGTTCTGATCTCATCCGCCATTTTCCGATTCATGGTCTGCATGTCACCCTTCACCTTTACCAACTCCGCCTTCATTTCTTCCTGACCCGCCTTCAGTGTTTGCATATCCCCATTTAGCACTTGCATATCACTCCTTTGTTGGTTTTGTAAATCCATTCCCATGCTTTACATGTTTTCATTTATTCTGTTTTCCATGTTTTGCATATCCCCCTTCATTTCTTGCACACTCGCATCTATTCTTTGCATCAACATCTCCAACATCTGTCTCATGTCAAATAACCCCGACGAAGCCGATCCGCCACGATCGGGCGCGGATCCGACAGAGATTGTTCGGTCCTCCATCGGGGGCATTTTATGCGGGAGGAGCTCATGCACCACCGCTATTGCCCCCAATGCTACCTCTGGGTTTGAGTGTTGGGAAGGGTCTTCCTGGATGGTGTTGTCCTGAGCCACAGATTATTTTTAAGATTAATTCAAAACCCACCTGTACCAGTCCGTCTTGGTCCGCCATGGTCTGTACTAAGAATTAAATAAAATTTAAATCCTGCTCTTAATTTGGAGGGAAAGCGATGGGGGACGGGTGGGGGGTGTCAAGCACACCCCTGGTCCGAATCCCATAAATTTTTTGTGGAGGCGTGGGGTTCGAATCTCACTCCTGACTACCAAACTGTTGTGGGCCAGGGGTCGGTGGTGAGAACGACCACGAGGTGGCGGAGGTTACGTCATCTCCCACCAGACTCCCCGGAATTGTAGGCCGTCGCTACGGATAACTCCGTGAACCGGCGGGTCGCTGAACCGACCGTGGACGTCAATATCTCAACCGCGTAGCGTAGGGTCTTTTTGTCTAGAACCAATTTACCAAATTAACTACGCGATTTCGACTACTCGGATTCCATGCCCTCGGCACGTCTTACCCAAAACAGATCACTCTACCGACGACCAGCTGCCAACTACCTTTCCGGCTCGGATGCAGTCGAGCGGGCCTGCCAAGAACGTACCAGCTTGAATGTACGGATTATGGGGTATAAAAACCCGGCTAAACTCAGATCCGAACCATGCTGGACCAATGCAAGAAAGGACGGAAATGAACTGGGAACATTTCTACAATAAGATTTATTTACAGCAAGAAGGACATTGAGCAAGACTTTTCGCGAATATACAAGGAAGATTTACAATGGTGGAATAACACTGATGCAGTTCCAATTAAAAGACGGGCCCACACACTCAGACACACACACACAGATGTTTTATTGAAAATATCCCCGCTGCCAGAGGAGAGATGAGTTGGGGGTCGCAGTTCGGCGGGGCACCTGCCAATGGCCGTGCAACCCGGCCCACAGTCACACGCGCGGGGCTCGTGTCCGTGGAGACCGGCGGGACTCAAACCCACAACCTTCGAATTGCTGCTTCCACTAGAAGTCCAATGCACTATCCATTGTGCCACGGACAGCTGGACTCCTTCTTGAGTCAACTGGACTCCCTCCCCAGCTCCAACACGTGACGCACCCAACCAACGTGCTCCTCTCTCGAAATCTCTCTCGAACCTGCTAAAAACGAACGAAAAGAAACAAAAGAGCCCCCGTCCGGAGCGGGGCTCGGTGAAGCAGATGTGACTGTCCGCCTTGATTGGACAGGGCTCCCACGGGCCTGCCCCTTTCTGGGCGGGGTTACGGCCTTGTTAGGAAAACTCCGCCCTGTTCAGGCGTGTCTGGATCCGCCCAGAAGATGTACCTCGCTTGGATTTTGCCTCGGTAAGCGAGACTCCGTTGGGCGAGTGAAACGCTTGTTCAGTAGCAAGTTGGTTTTATTGGTTGGATGGTCCGTTGGATGATTCGTTGGAGGATATAACCAACCTAAATCGTCGCAACGCACACCTTTGATTCTTCCAGTAGACACAAGGAGAGATTCTATCTCACATGTACTTAACGGCATAACTAACTTTTGGGAACTGTATGTTGAATGCTATGGTTTCCAGATGTGTAACAATATACATACATATATATATATATATATATATATATATATTTATATATATATATATATATATATATATATATATATATATATATATATATATATATATATATATATATATATATATATATATATATATATATATATATATAGCCTGGTGTTGGCGCAGTGGTTAGGGCAGTAGCTTGGGATCCAAAAGGTCCTGAGTTCAAGCCCCATTGGGCCACTGAATTAATACACCAGGAGATTGACTCAGCCTGTCATCCTTCCGAGGTCGGCGAAATGAGTTCCAGTGTACTGGGCCGGTGTATACCCCGGTTAAAATAGGTGTACCATATCCCTGTGTCGTAAGAGGCGACCAGGGTTGCGTCAGGAAGGGCATCCGGCATAAAACATGTGCCAAATCACTATGCAGATCATACGGATGATCCGCTGTGGCAACCCCTCACGGTAGCAGCCAAAAGAATAAGATATATATATATATATATATATATACATACAGGGGGCTGCAGAAGTAGGTATACAGTAAGGATTATACCAGGATTACCAGTATTATAATAGTGGTGCTGGGATTCATTTAATACTTGAACATTTGAGCGATTAATATGTTTATTATTGGTATGTTATTATTGATATGCTTGTATAATCAATAAAATACGTTTTGTTTTGTTTTTCATTACTCTATACCTACTTTCGCAGCCCCCTGTATATATATATATATATATATATATATATATATATATATATATATATATATATATATATATATATATATATATATATGTATATAGTCAGAAGTAGTGCTCGATTTCTGTCAGTTGATTGTTTGTTTGCAATTTGTATTACAGTGTACAAGAAGGTAGAAATAAATGAATGACATGTTTATCTAACCATTTATTCAAGAAAAAATTATTACGGAACTCTACCAAGCTGTTTTATTTGCGATTTTCAAAGTGCCCTCCCTCGTGATTGATGCACAATTGCAGCCGAGCAGGCCCGACAGGGTACGTTGTTCGCACTCACTCTCCTCATTTGCACAATCACGCCATTCACCAAAACTCTTTATTCATTCATTCCACAGTGCCACACACCCAGTCCACAACACCATCCAACACCTTTCACTTTTTGTGAAAACAAACACACCAGTCCCTCGGATCCCACTTGGTCATCAAATTTAACTGGTACACTTTTTCATCAAACCCCAATCAATTTGTCACTACGTCCGTCGTCCGCTAGCCTCCTCCATACTGCCCAAATCGTTTATTTCCAACAGTTTAAACAAGACATCAAAATCTCTTCACTAGCCCCATGGAACCTCTGCATGGTTCCAACCAGGCATTTCAGTCTTCCCTCAAACAGGCCACTCTTTGTCATCCACTTGTTTCAGGTGCGTTTAACGCGCTGCCTGTAATGTCTCCACCACTTTCTTTTTTCAATAATCACCCAAAGCCACTCGTGCCACTCTTATGCCTTCTTCGTGGGGCAACTTAGCATAACAATTGTGCATTTTGTGAGGAAAGCACCAAATTTGGCACACTAATAGCCTAACCTATTATGAACAGATTTGGATATTGGGCCATCTCAAAATTTTTGATGGCAGTGGAAAATGGCTGCCACAGCCATCAGCGGCTGAATTTGAGATGGCCCAATAGCCAAATCTGTTCCTAATATGTTCGGCTACTAGTTTGCCAAATTTGGTGCTTTCCTCACAAAATGCACAATTGTTAGGCTATATTTAGCTAAGTTGCCCCACTATCTGTCATCTCTCAATTTTCAATCACTTTCAGTACACTTTTCAATCAAAATTTCTTACATCCCAATATGGCCTGTTTCTTCGGCTCATTGGAAGGGGAGTGAGGGAACGAATCCCTCATTTCCCATTACATGACCCCGCCACCTTTCCGCCACGGCTCAAAGGGGTCACGCCTCAATGGGGGTTGTGGTCCATCCCCTCCTTTTCTCCAGGGTTCACGGAAATCAAGTAAACCCCAATCGGTGGAATGGCCTACCCCTCTTCTCCAGGGTTCACGGAAATCAGGTAAATCCCAATCGGTGAAATGGCCTCCCCCTCTTCTCCAGGGTTCATGGAAATCAGGTAAACCCCAATCGGTGGAATGGCCTCACCCTCTTCTCCATAACTCCCTCAAGACAGATAAACCCACTCAGCCAGCCAAACCCCTCGTGTGCTCAGAAACGTTTGAAAACCAAGTGACACACGCCAGTGCCACTTGCTACTCATCTGTGCTCTACCCCAAAGTTCCTGTGAGGCCGATAGAGAAATTAAAATCCAATTTCTAAAGCCTGCTTCTGGATGCAGCACCTCCAACTCTGTAAGAACCCATGTGGAGCTGTCCATTATGGTTTCCGTCCCCTGGCTCAAGTTCTGTCCTGGTGGCATTTCTATTTCCCCTTGCACCTCTCACCTATTTCCTATGTCACCACTCATTTCACGATCAGGACTCCCACTCACAGCAGGCTGCACACATTCCAAGGTTATGTGTTGATCTTCCACACACTCAACCTTGCCTGCATACTGATCAACCGCCTCGCATTCCAGGGTTATATTCTCGACCACCAGGTAAGCCTGGTGTTGGCGCAGTGGTTAGGGCAGCGGCTTGGGATCCAAAAGGTCCTGAGTTCAAGCCCCGTTGGGCCACTGAATTAATACACCAGGGGGTTGACTCAGCCTGTCATCCTTCCGAGATCGGCGAAATGAGTACCAGTGTACTGGGCCGGTGTATACCCCGGTTAAAATAGGTGTACCATATCCCTGTGTTGTAAGAGGCGACCAGGGATCAGGAAGGGCATCCGGCGTAAAACATGTGCCAAATCACGATGCAGATCATACGGATGATCCGCTGTGGCGACCCCTAACAGGAGCAGCCGAAAGAAGAAGAAGATTCTCGACCACCAGGTGAGTACCCACACACGTTTTGGCCTCGGCAGCACATACCGGTGCTGTGGGCTCACAACACAACAGCTGTGGGTCTGGACTGTGGGCTCACAACATTCGTTCACAGGCATTCCACACACACATTCTGGGGTCACACATACGTGCACCCATCGAACAGTGTCTTTATTAACATAAAATTCAATTCCTACATTAAGTTCATCGTCCACACCATGTATGCATGCGCCCACGTACCTGCTTCATTTCAGAGTCACCTCTGTCCGGTCGCTTCTCTCCAGCAGGTTGCTCATCATCGGTTCGCCACACTCCTCTGGGGCTGTCAGCTCCACATGCTGGACCTGCTCAAAATGTGTTTCATTCGTTACCAACCCTGTATGCTCCCTCAATGTCTCCATCACCAGGGTTTGCTCGAATTGTGGTGTCATCCGACGAGTGATGTCAATCAAGTTCCGCACCACTAACATTACTCCCTGTGGTGATATCACGCATCCCACATTATTGTGCTGTTCTACTTCCTGGCTCCATTTGAGTCGTTCTTCCTCTCTGAGCCTTTTTAGTTGTTCATTATCTTTCCAGAGTTTTTCCATCTCCGTGGACTCCAACTTTGCTCTCTCCTTTATTTGGTCAATTTCAAATTCATATTGTTTTTGTTTTCTACCCACCGTCTCTCATGTTCTTCATTCTCCAATCTCATCGTTTCTTTCAATTGGCTGATTTCCTTTTCCTGTTTCATTCGTCGTTCTTTCAATTTCTCCGCATACTTCAACCTTGCTTTCTCCATTAGTTCTTCTTGTCCTTTTTGTTTCCTCTCCCACTGTCTCTCTTGTTCTTCCTTCTCCAATCTCGTCTCCCTCAATTGGTTGATCTCCTTTTCCTGTTTCATTCCTTGCTCTTTTTGTTTCTTATCCCACTGTCTCTCTTGTTCTTCCTTCTCCAATCTCATCGTTTCCCTCAATTGGTTGATTTCCTTTTCCTGTTTCATTAGTTGTTTTCACTACTCTTTCTTGCATCTCATTCTTTAATTTTGCTTTGGCTTCTAACTGTTCGATCTGCACAGTGTGGTTCCTTAACGTTTCTTTCTCCGTTCTCTTTCTTTCCTCTCTTAACATCCTCAGCTCGTTTTGTAATTCCGTCATTGTTTTGGTGTTTCTGTAACTCAGAAGGTTTTCCCCATAATTCCTTCCTCATCTCCGCACTTCTTTTGCATGCTATCTCCCTCATGTCGTCCATTCTCTTACCGTATTCCTAGTTAGTTTCCAGTTCATGTGCCAGTACATTTCCCCTGGACATTAATTCTCGAAACTAAGTCCCAACAATTCTTCCTTCCTTTTCTCACGATTTTTCTCTCCTCTTTTTATCTCCTGTTCCAGGCTCTCCCTTATCTGATCTTCTGATCTTACCTTTTTCTTCAGTTGTTGCAATTTCAAATCGTTCCGTTTTTCCTTTTTCAGCTTTGTTTTCCATTCTTCTTCCAAGTTCTCTATTCTGGGAATTACTAATTTGCTCTTCCTCTATTCTTTCGTTCAGTTCACTCTTCTCTTGTTCCAACTCATGGGTACTCCACTCTACTTTCCTCATTTCTCCCTGTAGTTCTTCGAACTGTCTTGACTTTTCCAACAATTCTTCCTTCCTTTGCTCCAGAGATTTCTCTCCTCTTTTTATCTTCTGTTCGAGGCTTTCTCTTATCTGATTGCCTGATCTTACCTCTTCCTTCAGTTGTTTCAATTCCAAATCGTGTTCACCTTTTTCCTTTTCTAGCTTTGTTTTCCATTCTTCCTCCAAGCTATTCCTATCCTGGGAGATACCAATCTGCTCTTCCTCTATTCCTCTGTTCAGTTCGCTCTTCTCTAGTTCCAACAACTCACGGGTAAGCCACTCTACTTTAATCATTTCTCTAAATAGTACCTCGACTGTGTTGGCTAAGTCCTCTTCCAGCTCCGGAATTTGTTTCTGTTCATCGGCCATTTGTTGTAATTGTTGTACCCCCTCGTACATATCATTTTTCTGAACCTCATCTGCGTGCCGTTGTGCCTCATCCAATTTAATTTGTACCTCCTTTATATAATTCTCATAACACCTCACCTGCTCCAAGGCATCCCTCAATTGTGTCTGAAGCTTGCCAATGTTCGCGTAGTCGTCCTGCCTCGCCTGCCATGGCGCGTGCTGTGACCACGTGGTCCGAACCGGTGGCTGGGAGCCTCTGCCTTGTGTTGTGCCGTTTGTTGCGCTATTAATAGCCCACTCCCGCTTCGTGTCGCGCCAAGGTGGAGCCGCGCCGCCATTTTGCGACTCCATTTTCTTTATAATTTCCAAGTTTTACACCCGGTCCGTTCAAAATAAAATCAAAGCAAATTTGGACCGTTTTTTTTTTCTCTCGCGCCTCTCGTAACCAATGTTCGGAGTGCGAAATGCACCACAGGTCCAAATATCCCGCTCCTGACTCCAGTGTTGAAGATCGGCGACGGAGGGATTCTCAATCCACTCCAGACACCAATTGTTAATGGCTTCCGCGGTGTCGGGATTCGAAGTCTGTCACGAGTTTTTTAAAAAAATTTTTATTTTAATTTTTTAACAAATCGGGCGGATTTATTCCTCTGGGGCACATCGGGGAGCACAACACAAGCAAAATATTCACGACAATGTTATTAACAATCTATAACCCGTTCTTAACTAGGGAACTACGGATTACGGGTTTCGAGGGGGTCCCTACCGAGATATACCTTAAACAACATGCAGACAAGACAGAGTACTTGGTGATGTTTCATGGACGAGAGGAAAGTGTCAAAAGCACGAATGTCGCTCGTAACAAGCCGATGTCCACGGATTCGAGGCCCGAGTTCGAACACGCCGCGTGGCGAAATGGAGGTGTCGTACTCTTGCTCCCGGCAGTGCCCGCACACGCAGCCTCGGCGCGTTCAAACCCCGCGAGGTCGACTGCACCAGACCGTCAGATCGACGATGGGTTTCAGTTGATTTCTCTCAAGGTCCAGCATACAAGTCCAGGCCTGGCCTGTTCACCAGACATGGCCAAATTGCGGTGCCGGGCTCCGGCAGGCTGGGTCCATGGGATTCCAAAACGTCGTCGAGCCGTGAGGTGAGTCGGGACAGTCAGAGGCTCCGTCGTTAGACGCAGGTTGAACCTGTCGATCACCTCCTTTCGAAGCTGACTCCAGACTCGCACAGCAGCCAGGTCCTCTCCCTGCCGACCACACCACTCATTTTCCTTTTTCCTTTCGGCGCTCTGGCCTCAAAACCGACTGCAGTTTTTGTACTTCTCCCAAAACTGAACTACTCCTTTTCGGCGCTCGTAGCCTCAAAGCCGCCTGCAGTTTTTGTACTTCTCTTCAGAATCACAACTGCCTTATTTTTCTTCTGCTCGCCTCCAAGCCACTGGCTCCTCCCCTTTACGAAGCCGACAAAACTCCTCCCCTTCGTTTTACTTCCTCTTTTTGGTCACACCCTCTCAGCCGACTGGGTGGGGCCTCGTCCGGAGAGGGGAAGGAAGAAGAGGAAGCCCTCGACACACCACCACTGCACAACAAATAACAGCCTGTGACACCTCGCGACACACATGTAACGTCCATGCATTTAAATTAAACATGCATTTAATGGGGGATCTGGGCTAATCCTATATTTAGTAGCCGACTAAGGGCCATTTCCGTAACAGTATTATTTGAGGTCTGAAAACACTGAATCTTTGTTGTTATTTTGACCAGTTGTCATTTTCTGCAAATAAATGCTCTAAATGACAATATTTTTTATTCGGAATTTGGAAGAAATGTTGTCAGTATTTTATAGAATAAAACAAAAATGTTCATTTTACTCAAACACATTCCTATAAATAGTAAAACCAGAAAAACTGTTAATTTTGCAGTGGTCTCTTAATTTTTTCCAGAGCTGTGTGTATATATATACATATATACATATACATATATATATATATATATATATATATATATATATATATATATATATATATATATATATATATATATATACAGGGTGGCCTGAAAGTCACTTTACCCCTTCCCAGTGAAGCATTGTTCTTGTACTCTTTTAATATAAAGGTTTTATTGTACAGTACTTACAATAATTAATTTGTCATTGTATCTGTATGTGCTCCATCATTCTTCTGAGTCAGTGTTTCCGCATATCATAGTGGGCGAGGGGGCGAGGGCAGAGGGGAAGCGAAGGAGGGAAGTGGGAGAAATTTATCAGGGGTAAAGTAACTCTCGGGCTACTATATATATATATATATATATATATATATATATATATATATATATATATATATATATATATATATATATATATATATATATATATATATATATATATATATATATTGTTGCGGGGCCGGACGTCGGCCGCGAGCACGACCGAGAGATGGAGCTGCAGCGTCGGCTCGACCGATCGCCCGGAATTCAGATCGTACTTCTTCGGAAAAGTCCGAAGAGTACGGGTCCTTTTTTTTGGACCGTGAAGGGTCAATATTTCCACCACGTGGTACAGGGTTATTTGCCAAATCTTCAAAATACCTAAAGACCACGTGGCGATCTACCGAGTCTTCACACCCTCGACGGAACCCGTAATGTACCCCTTCACACCATCCATCCCTTCGCCCTCTGTACGCCGCTGGACCCACCTTGGTAGATTGCTGAAATCTGAAGGAGGCCATTCTGAGGCTTTGTTGGGCCTTGAGACATGACGCTAGTCTCTCCCTGTTCCCCTCCAGAAAGGGAACGTAGGGGTTGGGAGTAGGCTAGGTTGACAGGATAGGTTAGCCGGAGAAGGACAGGAAGTGGGTTCAGGAGATGAAATTATAAAAGAAAAAAAAAAGAAAAAGAAAAAATTAAAAGGGGCTAAATTTGTTTTATGTTGCAAATTAAGGGAGTGGGTATGGACAGAGACAGGCAAAGGCGATAGGTTGGGGGGAGACAGTCGGTTAGGTCCGAGCCCACTTTCGGAGCGGCCAGACCCACGCAGAACGAGACCAGAGGCTGGCCAGCTTCACTTGCCGGCCTGTTGTGCTGTATCGCCTGTTCCGCATTTGCCTTGTTGCCTGCCTTTGCCATAGCCCCATGCCTGCGGCCCTTCTATTTGCATTTGCCCCTGTGTTCATCATCCATCACCATGTGCGCTAGGATCGTCCAGTGTTTGCAAGGACTGCCCTGCAGGCAGCCACACCACGGGGACTGCATTGAGCAGCCCGTGCCCTGTTTCTTGCATCTTCCATCCAGTTCCATCCAGTTCATTTCAGGGAGGAGCCAGGGAATGCATTGGGCAGCCGGCTACCTCCCTGTTCTTGCACAAGGGAGCCAGAGACCGCATTGGGCAGCCTGGCTACCTCTTCAAATGGCATGTGGGATGGCATATGGCCAGTGCTGGATTAACCACTAGGCCCGTGAGGCCCGGGCCTTGGCCTACGAAAATTTCTGACGACATTTTTTTCAGTCTTAATTATGTGACTCAACATGTGCAGGAAGGCTGTACACACCATGAGCGAAGGTGGCTGGCATGCTGCCAGACACAGGGATCATCGACATCGAGCGTGGGAACCATATGATCACATCACAACTCAGCCAATCACAGGCGTCGCCGCTATCGTCTGGCTGATGGGTGGGGGTAACGTTCGCTCAATCGCGCTGAGTATGAACATACTGGCACCCTCTGAACATACTTTGCTGTCTGCTCTGATCTACTTGGCAACATTGATCGATTAAACAGATGTCTCCAACAACCTGGAATAGATGTCAGAGCGGTTAAGCAGCATTATGATGCCCTCTCTGAATACATAGAGTCGCTTCAAAACGATGAAAGATTCGATGCATTTGAGGACCGCGCTAAAAAAATGGTTGAGTCCATCATTTACACTGATGATAATTGTCGGGTCAAGAGGCGAAAGAAGGCCTTCGATGAAAATGACGATGAAGAAGAAACCCCAAAATCTGTCAGGGAGAAGTTCAGAGTTGAGACGTACTTCTCTATACTCGATCGCCTTCTGACAGAAATCTATAGGAGAAGAGAGAGCTATCAGAAAATCACGGATCTGTTTGGATTCATCCCCATGGCCAACAGCCTCGACCATGATGCACTCTCTCGCAGAGCGGAGAAACTGGTTTCAGCGTACCCTGCTGACATTGAAATGGACATAGTTCAGGAAATAGAACTTTGCTCGAAATACTCCAAGTTCATCGATGCATCGGACATGCCCAAGTACATTATTCACAACAATTTGACACAGACATCCCCCAATGTTTTTGTTGCCCTCCGAATATATTGTTCGATGTTTGCTGCGAGGGTCAACGCTCCTTCAGCACACTAAAGCGCGTGAAAAATTGTCTTCGGTCGACCGTGGGGCAGGTGCGCATGTCCACACTCACTCTGCTCTGTGTTGAATCCGAGATGATGAAGCAAATCGATTTCTCCGAAGTGATCGCGTCGTTGCCAACCAAAAGGCACAAAAGAAGGTGTTTCAGCAGGGTGGAAATTGAATATACATACATTCCTCCGAATTTATTTTCTGTATCGTTCGTTTCTCAATTTCGAAGCCAGATTGGATTTTACAGGCACTTGTATCTATCTATAATTCCAACAGTGTGTGTGTGTGTGTGTGTGTGTGTGTGTGTGTGTGTGTGTGTGTGTGTGTGTGTGTGTGTGTGTGTGTGTGTGTCTGTAACCGCTGTTTGTCGACAACCACTGGTCCGATCTAATTGAAACTTGCCAGGTATATTGCTGGGGACCTGAGTATGTGCGTCCTCAAGGTTTGATATTAATCGGACAAGTGCTTCCCAAGTTATGGCCATTTATTTACCAAACCAATTACAAGACACATTGCTGTGGCTATTTATTTACCAAACCAATGACAAGACATGTTGCTGTGACCATTTATTTACCAAACCAATGACAAGACACGTTGCTGCGGCCACTTATTTACCAAACCAATGACAAGACACGTTGCTGCGTCGGCGTGGCCGATGGGGAAAGGGCGCCATTTAGTTACCATGGCGTAGGAGTGGCAATGGTCAATGGCAGCGAATGTCATGACAAGCAAGGACAGGGAGGTAAACTTGATTTTAATTTGGATTTTAATTAACTCTGTGTGGAAGTATCACAGCAGTTGTTACTCCAATGCAAGCGATAATTCGTGGAATGCAGGTGAACATTCCGTACGGGCACGCACCACTTCCGGATAGTGATGACTTTTTATTAACCTTAAACTACCCCGGGGCTTTCCAAAACGCCTGTCACTTAAACTATAGGTTCGAACAACCATGATTCCCATCGCCTGTGTTGGTGTCCATTATAAATTTCAGCCAAGCCCTCCAATTTCATTTGTGCCCTTGCACAATTTCGTGGCTGGGCAGCGTGGCTCACTTGGCAGGGATTCCCCCTCTGCCGGACTCTATCTATGGCACCCCAGGGCCCTGAGGCTCTCTCCGAGCCTACCTGTTCCCTATGAACAAGGGGGGTTGCCCTTCCTGGCATTGCCCCCCCCCCCTTTCATGCCCACGTGGCATCTTTGGTGCTCCGGGTCCCGTTCCGCGTGTCGCCCGTGCCCAGTACACTATCCCGGTCCCTTGGACCCTTGGCCTACTCTGGCCGACTACTTCGGTGCCCGGGGTGCCCACTACTCGGTACTCACCTTCCCAAGCCATGCTCCCAGCCAGTCAATTTTACTAATGCACCCCTCCAAATGGGTTTCGTGCCTTCTCTTGACACCAACAACAAAACGACCTCCCTTTGGTAAATTTAACTAACCCACTAACTAACATTAAACTGACCCTGGGGTCCCTTGGGTGGGAATCACTACTCCCCCCACTCAGTCATTCGCACCATGCATTCCACATTTGCTCCACATACACTCAGGCCCGCTGGCCCTCACTCATTCGTTATGTTTCTTTCACTTTTTCTTTTTTTTCAACACACTCTCACTGCCACTCTCTGAACTAAATTCCTCAAACTAACTCATGCTCCCTCGTCATCCCTTACACTAATGCACATTCCTTTTAATCTACGTAGCTAAGCTATGTCCCCACTACACATTCCATATCTGTCTGTGTCTTCCAGAAAAACCCAAAAATCAATTTTCTAAATCTATCCTAAAATCCCTCTAACTACTCCATTCCACGGGCTCCATGAGGAACAACTCATGTCCCCATGAAGCCGGTTTAACTATCGCTAACCCTTCCCACTAACGAGTGCTTCCTTTGTCCAATCACAGGATGTCCACCACATCCTGCAGGGCCGTATACTTTGAGCGAGGCTCTTTTTTTTTCTGCAGCACCATGGTGGTGGTTTACGGCATGCCCGTCCATCCCTTCCAATGGGCAATACGTGCAGCCATGGTGTCACCCTGCCAATCGTACCGAGCGCTCGCTCTCGCGGGATTCCCCACGCGGGACTACGTGCACCGTTTCCCTGGCATTCGTGCAGCAAGATTCCCGCTGACGCCGCGCACCGAGCCTGCGCGGTTTTCCGTGCCGGTCAGCACGCGCGCATCGTCCCGGAAACCCGCTCCGCGCGTTCCGTGAACAGAACACGCGGTATGCAGTAAGTGATGCCCCGGACACATGCCCACATGGGAACCCCCGTGTTCCGAATTCACCCAACACTCGCTTACATTTTAACCGTCAGCGCGACGGTCTTTCCCGAAACGCAGGACGTTCTCGCGCTGAAATCCCTCCATGAAGACGCGCGCGCGAGGGCCGTTCGCAAAATTCCGAAGGGGCCTCGTACGCGGCGTCTCGTGGGATCGGCGCGGTTACCAAAATAGCTCTACGCGGCCTCTTAGGCTTGCCATTCCCGTTTCCCCTCTGGACCCGTCTGCGTTTCACGCATGCATTCACGCTTGCTATTTCACTCACGCAAGCTATTTCACTCACGCTATACGCACGTTTCACAACACATTTCGACACACTCATACCCTTTACCACACACACCGGGACAATCACGCTGGGGATTCGCGCTACCACAAGCACACCCGGGGTGTCTTTAGCCCCCAAGCTGCGCGTGTACCCGTTAGCATCAGCCATCCCCTCTACCTCATTCAGCATGACCAGACTCACCCCGTCGCGATCTGCTTCAAGGGAGCATAGCGTCTCCCCTTGTTCCTTAAGGAGGCTATCCTGCTGCTCGCACCGGGTCAAGACACATTCCCCCAGCTCAACTCCATTGTCCCTCCTTATCTCTTCCTGTGTGTGCTTGTCAATTTCCTCATCCAATTCGTTCCCCTCTTTGGATGTCTGCGTCTCCGTCGCCTGATCTATCTCCCGTATCTCTGTTAATTATCCCCTGCCAACCAACGAAGTTGGCGGGGGATATAGAAATGGGTTCCGTCCGTCCGTCAGTCCGTCCGTCCGTCCGTCCGTCCGTACGTCCGTCTGTCCGTCACATTTCGTTTCTGAAGTTTAACTACAAATCCCCTCAAGATATATTTACAAAATTTGGTACACATATCAAGCAAGTGGTGAACTGGTGCCTTTTGATTTTTAGAGATTTCCCCCAAAAAAAATTTCTGTCACTTTCCATGGAAACAAGTTGGGTATTAAGAAACAATTGAGGTTAACCTTTGTTTCCAGAGCATAGTTGCAAAACTATTAACTATTTATTTATGAAATTTGGTACACACATCAAGAATATATTGAACTGGTGCCTTTTGCTACTTGTCCTCATTTACTATGGTGGGGGATATCGAAGATTTTGTCTTCAACGGATGGTAGTTTCTTTTAATTCCTGCATTTCTCCTTGTGTCTCTGTTTTCATTTCCGTCGTCCTCTCGTGTTTATTAATTTCAGTCTCCCCAATTATCGTGACGGCGTCTCTCGTCATCCCGACCTCACCCGTATCCATCGCGGGCCTGACAGCCATTACACTCCCTCGGTTCGGTCCCTCTGCCACGTGGCGCCGCCATGATGCATTCCGTCGTCCGCATTTCGCCACGCGCAATCGCCCTTATTGCCTTTTGCCCAGCCTGGAGGTACAACCCCATGCACTGCATCTCACCCCGCAGTGTTTGCATATTTGCATCCACGTCACCCCTCATCGCATCCATTTTGCCATTCGTGGCTTGTAAATCGCCCTTCAGTGCCTGTGCGTTCGCATCCATAACGCCCTTAGTGCCTGCATATTTGCATCCATATCTTGCATCAATTGTCCCATCATTTCCATCATCCGATCCATAAGCGAAATCGCACGTGGGGGGGGGGGTGCTTGTCCGCCGCCCCCACCGCTCCCATTGCACCCTCAGGGGTTTGGTTGCGGGGGATGGTCGACCTGCATGGTGGTGTCCTGGGCCTCTGGTTCCTCTAACACTACATATACCTCACTACCCACCTGCCTTAGCTCGTCTTGGCTAGACATGTCGCGTGTTGGAAATAAAATTTAACTGCTCATAATTTGGGGGATACGGGGGGGTGGGGGTTCGCTCCCTACACCCCGGATCCGAATCCGTGAATTTCGTAGAGACGGAGGGGTATGAGTCCCGCTTCTGAACACCAATGTTGCGGATTCGAACCTGCAAATTTACAGAGGTGGATGGGTTCGCGTCCCACTCCTGACACCAATGTTGTGGGCACCGGATGTCGGCCACGAGCACGACCACCAGATGGAGCAGTAGAGTCGGCTCGACCGATCGCCCGGAATTTAGATCGTACTTCTTGGGAAAACTCCGGAAAAGTACGGGTCCCTTTTTGGACTGAACTCGCCAAGATACAGACCACGTGGGGTAAGGTCGATTGCCAATTTCAAGTTACCTAAATACCCACGTGGTCCAATCTACCGGGGAAATTCACCCTCGACCCCTCCCGTACAGAACGAGCTGCTACGCGTGCTTGTTCCGTGTGTGATCCGAGCAGTTTGATCGCCGAGTTCCGCCGGTCCCAAATACCCTGTTACAGTGGCCTTGCTAATTCCCAACACGCAGCATGCTAAGCCAATGAAGGAATGGACACGAACGAGCTAAAACATTGAACAATCGGGGTATTTATTTACAATGGGGGGGAAATGAGGGGAGCACATAAGGGCAGAGCTAAACCGATTAATTAAGGCACGTATATACAAGCAAAAAGCACTTACACAATTCACTACTTTTTACCCCTCAGCCCGAGTTGGGCTAAGGGGTATTGTCGTCACAGGCGTTGTCCGGGCATCCGTCCGTTAACAAGGAAAAGTGTAAAAACCACTGCTGTGGTCATCACTATCCTCTTGCAATAGGACCAGCTGGATGGCAAAAACAGTGCTAGTGGTACCTCAAAAGTAATTGGAATCAAAAAAATAACTATTGACCTTGCCAAAAGAGTTGAAAAGAAAAGTCTTGAGTGAGGAAAAGAAGGGTTCCATTCTGGCTTTATGGCAGAGGGATACAGTGAGCGTCACGTTGCTTCCATCCCTAAAATTTCAAATATGCAGTTCATAAGAACAATGTCAAGCAGCAGACATTGGGGACAACAAAGCTACAGACTGGCAGAGGACGAAAACGACTTTCCATTGACCGGAATGACCGCCAACTCATTCAAATGTCACTGAACAACCATAGGATCACATCAAGTGACCTACAAAAAGAATGGCAAACGGCAACTGGGGTGAAGTGCACGGCGAGGACGGTTCGAAACAGGCTCCTCGGGGGCAGCGCTGAAGTCGTGCAAAGCCAGAAAAAAGCATGTATATATATCATCTATATATATATATAGATATGTATGTGTATATATATATATATATTTTATATTTTATATATATATATATATATATATATATATATATACAGTGGGGAGAACAAGTATTTGATACACTGCCGATTTTGCAGATTTTCCCACTTACAAAGCACGTAGAGGTCTGTAATTTTTATCATAGGTTCACTTCAACTGTGAAAGACGGAATCGAAAACAAAAATCCTGAAAATCACATTGTATGATTTTAAAATAATTAATTTGCATTATATTGCATGAAATAAGTATTTGATACGTCAGAAAAAACAGAACTTAATGTTTGGTGTAGAAATCTTTGTTTGCAATTACAGAGATCAGACGTTTCCTATAGTTCTTAACCAGGTTTGCACAGACTGCAGCAGGGATTTTGGCCCACTCCTCCATACAGATCTTCTCCAGATCCTTCAGGTTTCAGGGCTGTCGCTGGGCAACACAGACTTTCAGCTCCCTCCAAAAATTTTCTATTGGGTTCAGGTCTCAAGGCTGGCTAGGCCACTGCAGGACCTTGAGATGCTTCTAACGGAGCCACTCCTTAGTTGCCCTGGCTGTGTTCCGGGTCGTTGTCATGCTGGAAGACCCAGTCACACCCCATCTTCAATGCTCTTGTTGAGCGAAGGAGGTTGTTGGCCAAGATCTCGCGATACATGGCCCCATCCATCCTCCCCTCAATACGGTGCAGTCATCCTGTCCCCTTTGCAGAAAAGCATCCCCAAAGAATGATGTTTCCACCTCCATGCTTCATGGTTGGGATGGTGTTCTTGGGGTTGTACTCATCCTTCTTCTTCCTCCAAACACGGCGAGTGGAGTTTAAACCAAAAAGCTCTATTTTGGTCTCAGCAGACCACAGGACCTTCTCCCATTCCTCCTCTGGATCATCCAGATGGTCATTGGCAAACTTCAGATGGGCCTGGACATGCGCTGGCTTGAGCAGAGGGACCTTGCGTGCGCTGCAGGATTTTAATCCATGACGGCATAGTGTGTTACTTATGGTTTTCTTTGATACTGTGGTCCCAGCTCTCCTCAGGTCATTGACCAGGACCTGCCGTGTAGTTCTGGGCTGATCCCTCACCTTTCTCATGATAATTGAGGCTCCACGAGGTGAGATCTTGCATGGAGCCCCAGACCAAGGGAGATTGACTGTTATCTTGAACTTCTTCCATTTTCTAATAATTGTGCCAACAGTTGTTGCCTTCTCACCAAGCCGTTTGCCTATTGTCCTGTAGCCCATCCAAGCCTTGTGCGAGTCTACAATTTTGTTCCTGATGTCCTTAGACAGCTCTCTGGTCTTGCCCATTGTGGAGAGGTTGGAGTCTGATTGATTGAGTGTTGACAGCTGTCTTTTATACAGATAACGAGTTCAAACAGGTGCAGTTAATACAGGTAATGAGTGGAGAATGGGAGGGCTTCTTTAAGACAAAACTAACAGGTCTGTGAGAGCCGGAATTATTACTGGTTGGTGGGTGATCAAATACTTATTTCGTGCAATTAAATGCAAATTAATTATTTAAAAATCATACAATGTGATTTTCAGAATTCTTGTTTTAGATTCCGTCTTGCACAGTTGAAGTGTACCTATGATAAAAATTACAGACCTCTACGTGCTTTGTAAGTGGGAAAACCTACAAAATCGGCAGTGTATCAAATACTTGTTCTCCCCACTGTATATATATATATATATATATATATATATATATATATATATATATATATATATATATATATATATATATATATATATCTATATATATCTATATATATCTATATATATATATATATATATATCTATATATATATATATATATCTATATATATACATATATATATATATATCTATATATATACATATATATATATATATATATATCTATATACATATATATACATATATATACATATATATACATATATATACATATATACATATATATACATATACATATACACACACACACACACACACACACACACACACACACACACACACACACACACACACACACACACACACACACACACACACACACACACACACACACACGAGGCCCCGCGAGGAGGAGTGATGTAAGCGACATATTTAATGATATGATGATGATAGGGTGAGGGTTAAAATAGTGCTATATGGCATTAACTCCAAAATGGCCGTTGTGTCCCTTACATCACTCCTCCTCGCGGCGCCTCATATATATTGTTACGGCTGTGGAAATTTGCAATACACCAGAAAGGTCCTCAGGTTAGATATATCGATAAATTCATGTGTAGTTAGTCCACACCCGTTGTTTAGAGGGAATATGTGTGATTCATCCGGGCTGCGATCCTTTGAGATAGCCATTTTTCTTTACCTGTCATTATTTTGGAACAACCACGCCAACTACGCCATCTCAACAACTACGCCATCAACGCCACTAAAGGAGCAACAAAACCAGCCCCACCCCAATTTCTCTTCCGGTAAACAAGTTTGACGGTTGGAAACCAGCCCCGTAGGTCCCGTAGTAACAATATTTTGGCAGTAACAGAGGCGGCCTGCACGTCGAGTCGGCGATCGACTCTTATGAGGAGGTAATTCTGCCGTGAGAGAGACGGCAGCCGGCTTTGAGAGGCGAGCATGGAAAAGGAAAGAAAAGGTGATTCTACAGAGAAAGAAACTGAGAGGACGGAGTTGAGAAGTCGGGCTTCGAGGCAGGAAGGCAAGAGAGGAAACGATGGAGCCTCTGACGGTCCTTGCTCACCTCACGGGGCGACACGTTTGCCGATCCGCTTGCCGGAGCCCGGCACCTCGATTTGGGCCTTGTCTGGTGAACAGGCCAGGCTTGGGTTTGTGCGCTGGACCTTGGGAGAGATCGGCTGAGGCCCATCGTTGATCTGGTGGTCTTGTGCCGTCAGCCTTGTGCGGGGTCGGAGCGCACGGAGACCGCGTGCAGTGCGGAAAAGAAAGAGTATGGTACCGCCATCTTGCCACGCGGCGCGTTCGAGCTGGGGGCTCGAATCTGTGGACATCCGCTTGTTGCGAGCGACATTCGTGCTTTTGACACTGTCCTCTCGTCCATGAAACATCACCAAGTACTCTGTCTTGTCTGCATGCTGTCTGTCTGTCTTGTCTGCACGTTGTATAAGGCATATCTCAGTAGCGACCCCCTCAAAACCTGTAGTCCGTGGTTCCCGAGTTAAAGCCGCTGTCACACCTTGACGTTTTAGCCAGCGTATGGCAACGTATCAAAATGTATGTAAAACGCTGGCGTACGCTGAACTATTGATGTTTTTTTCAGTTTTTAGCATATTCATAACGAGTTGGACGAATGCATAACGTATTAGTAACGTTCACAGAACGTTTCGATAACATATAGATAACTTGAACCAACGAATGCTTAGCGTGTTGTTGGCGTTCACAACCTATGCCCAACGATAGTCTAACGTATGCATAGTGCTCGGCAGCATATCGCCGTCGATCACATGGCATAACCTATTAAAGGGCTGCCGCTCAACGATTCAAATCATAACCCCACTAGACATCGAAGTGTCAACATCACCGTCATGCCCTGTCACACCTTGACGTTTTAGCCAGCGTATGCCGACGTATGAAAAATTTGCCGAATACGCTGGCACACGTCGAATACGTTATGGGTCAGTTTTGTATACGTTAAGAGCACGCTGAAGCATGCTGGCATACGTCGTAGTACGCCGAGTACCGACAAATTTTAAGCATGCTCAAAATTTTTCGACGTATGCCAGCGTATGACTCACACATTCCGCATATGCTGGCCAT
>NC_140964.1:99574671-99617171 GCF_056783735.1 Eptatretus burgeri | reverse complement strand
CGAAAACCACCGGGACGCCCTCGCCTCCCGACTCCACTCCGCGCTCCAAACTGCCTCTGCCCAAAACTCTCTCTGCTCTTCTGCCACTCTCCGCTCTTCCAAGGCTGACTCTGCCTTTTCTGCCACTCTCCGCTCTTCCAAGGCCGATTCTACCCAAACCGACTCTGCCCAGATTCGCCTTGCGCTCGGCGCTTTAAAGGCCGGCAGGAGAACCCATATGCAAATTTCCGGATCAGAACGAGCTCGGGGGTGGAGCCACGCTCGCCCATTGGATGGAGAAAAAGGGGCGTGAATCTCCCCTGATCCTAGAATTTGCATATCTCGATTCCATACAGACGCGCCTGGAGGTGGGGCCAAATCACCCCGCGCTTGCTGATCGGACGGATCAGAAGTGGGCTTGTAGCATTCCTGATCCGAATTCTCCTCGGAAAGGCCGCATTTTGCACTCGCGGCTCGGCGCGTGTCTTGTACGAGCCCAGGACAGCCCGACGCTCAGTGCTCACAGGTGGTGCGGCAATGGCCGCAGAAGGAGAGAGGTGAAGGTGGTGGAGGGTTTATGGTGGTGGTTTATGGCCATGTTGCCGTTTGGAATGGCGGTGATGCGATGTTTGCGCGAGCGAGTTGTGAAGGTAAATTCGTGACTGTTGGCGTTGTTGTTGTTGTGTGATGGTTGGAGCGTGGTTGGTTCAAAATAAAGATAGAACAGAAAAACGGCTATCTCAAAGCGTCGCAGCCTGAATGAATCACATTTATCCCCTCTAAACAACGGGTTTGGGGCTAACTACACATGTACTTACAGAGATATCTCACTTACGGGACCTGAATGGTGGTTTGCGAATTTCCACAACCGCAACAATATATATATATATATATATATATTCATGTATATATTTATATTTACTAGTACGGGCCCGTAGGGGCGGGCTCGTAGGTGCGGGCCCGTAGGTGCGTGCCCGTAGGTGAGTCCCAGCATGTGCAGCCCTCTCTCGCCACCTCTCTCTCGCCCCCCTCTCTCGCCCCCCCACTCTCGCCTTCTCTCTCCCCCCTCTCTCACCCCCCTCTCTCGCCCTTCTCTCTCCCCCTCCTCTCTCTCCCTTTTCTTGCCCCCCTCTCACCCCCTCACCTGCCCTTCTCTCTCCCCCCTCCTCTGTCCCCCCTCCTCTCTCCCTCTCCTCTCTTGCCCCCCTCTCATCCCTCTCTCGCCCTTCTCGCTCCCCCTCCTCTCTCCCTTCTCTTGCCCCCCTCTCAACCTTCTCTCCCCCCTCCTCTCGCCCCTCTCTTGCCCTTCTCTCTCCCCCTCTCTCGCCCTTCTCTCTCCCCCTCCTCTCTCCCTTCTCTCTTGCCCCCTCTCTCCCTTCTCTCTCGCCCCCTCTCACCCCCTCTCTCGCCCTTCTCTCTCCCCCCTCTCACCCCCCTCTCTCGCCCTTCTCTCTCCCCCCTCATCTCTCCCCTCTCCTCTCTCGCTCCTCTCTCTGTAAATGTATTCACAAATGTCTACCAAGCACAACGATTAATTCCAACCTTGGGAAAAAACAACTTTCAAACCCTTGGAAAAACAGCTATTTCCCTCGGGAAGATTCAAACCTTGGGATTAATTAATAATTTGAATAATAATCAAACCTTGGGAGTAAATAATTAAATAAACTAATAATTAAATCATAATCAAACCTTGGGATTAATTAATTATTTCAAACCTTGGGAAAGAACAGCTTTCAAACCTTGGGAGACACTTGGGAAACAGCTGAAATGGATGAGGAAGAACGATATCAAACTTTGAAAAGGCACATACCCAGGTCCCCAGCGTCGATTGTGACGTCATACCAAACGAAGATGAAAAAGAATTGTGACATCAATCGTGCAAAAAAAAAAATTTAAATAAACATTGATTGTGACATCATTTGTGATGTCATAGCACCGTGTCCTGTCATTGGTCGACAGATAAATGGCCGTAACTCGGGAACCGCTCGTCCGATTGATATCAAACCTCGAGAAGGCACATCCGCGGGTCCCCGGCAATATTCCTGGCAAGTTTCAATCCGATCGGACCGGTGATCGTCCGGTTATTAATAATTTGGGAAAAGATTGGCATGATAAGGTGAGAAGGTGGAACAACACCTTCAGCTGCCATATATACACCTTTTAAACACTGAAAAAGCAGTAAAATGGCCGTAACTTGGGAACCGCTCGTCCGATCGATATCAAACCTCGAAAAGGCACATCCGCTGGTCCCCGGCAATATTCCTGGCAAGTTTCAATGAGATCAGACCGGCGGTCGTCGAGAAACGGTGGTCGCAGACAGACAGACAGACAGACAGACACACAGCGATTGCTGGAATTATAGATAGATGTATATGTTTTATGTATATATATATATATATTTATGTATATTAGCCTGGGGTTGGCGTAGTGGTGAGGGTAGCGGCTTGGGATCCAAAAGGTCCTGAGTTCAAGCCCCGTTGGCCGCTTGAATTGATACACACCAGGAGGTTGACTCAGCCTGTCATCCTTCCAAGGTCGGCGAAGTGAGTACTAGTGTACTGGGTCCGGTGTATGCTCCGGTTAGAATAGGTGTACCATATCCCTGTGTCGTAAGAGGCGACCAGGGTTGCGTCAGGAAGGGCATCCGGCGTAAAACCTGCGCCAAATCATTAAGCGGATCATAAAGGATGATCCGCTGTGGCGACCCCTAACGGGAGCAGCCGAAGGACAAAGAAGATATTTATGTATATATATATATATATATATATATATATATATATATATATATATATATATATATATATATATATATATATATATATATATATATATGTTTATATATCACCTCTGAGCTCATTCAAGTAACCTCACTGCATTTCAAACTCTATGTAATTACAACAAATGCATCAGGTGATGGCAGTGTGTTGTTGCCAGGGTGACAGCAGCATCCGGTATTTTGAGGTGACAGATGAAGCTCCATACGTTCACTTCCTGAATACCTTTACAAGTAAAGAGCCTCAGCGCGGGATGGGTTTCATGCCAAAAAGGGGTCTCGATGTGAGCAAGTGCGAGATAGCTCGGTAAGTGAATTTTGTTCCACACTTTATCAATAACCTTCACTCGCGCTCTTCATCTTGAGTGTTTTCAAGGAAAATTTTTTTTGCTGAAGAGCAAATAATAATAGTATTTCAGACATGTCTTTTATTAATTTATAATTTATTTAAAAGTGGCTGTTGTAAACCAGCATACCATCAACCAAATATGGTGGGGCATTGGTAGATGCAGAAGGCCATTGAGAGCCCTTTCTCCCCACCCTCCCCATCCCCAATCTCATTTTCCCCAATTCCTCAGTTTCTACAAGCTACATGAGCGAAAATGTGAGCCAGTTGTAATGACTGTTCCACGTAAGGTACATCTCTCATTTCCATGATTGCCATTCTTTCTTGCTTGTTTTCTTTTTTCCTGAAGCTGTGACAGTATGCATACCTCCCACTTATCCATATGCACTGGTGTCTTCTTTCCCATTGCACCCAAGTCGGACATGTTCCAAGATGACCTCTTCCCAGATACGGCAGGACCAGAACCAGCAATGGAGGCTGAAGAGTGGGCCGCTGGTCAGGATGCCGATCCCGTGCTCATTTCACTACGCGAAGGATATATGTTGTCACGTGGACGAGATGCACGCGGTCCTCGGCGTAACCTGCTGGCTGCACGGCCGAAGGCTCTGCGCCAGCACAGTGTGAACAGTCAAGAACCCAAAAGAAATGAACCAATAAACATGGAATTGCTGAGCCAGGAACCACAGAGAAATGGTAACAAGATACCACCTCCTGTGCCACCCAAATCCCCGGGACTCACGTCCCCTGCTGTTGCGAATGCCACGACTGTGCCAGAAACAGAAAACTCTTCACCTTCACCCTCAGATACTGTAAGTCTCTCAAACTGGTTCTTTTGATCTTGTATTATTTGTCTTCTTCCTATGAATGTCTAATTCCCTTACTTTTGAAACTCACTCTGTATATGTGTGGATAGCAGAATGCGCTGGAAGTTATGCAGCAAGAGATTCTACTCCTGAAGAAAATGATTAATAAACAGGACACACGTATTGCGAATCTCGAAGAACAGGTTCAAGGCTTGAACCTGTGGACAACGAAAACTGAACCCACTGGGTCAGTTTGACTCTGTAAACATGCGATCCCTTCTTTCAATTTGTCACCCAAATGTGGACACTCCATATCAAATGCCAACTCGACCTCAGGCTTCGTGCTCACACCTCTAAGCCTAACCATGCTTGTTTTGTCATAGCTGTTTTCACCTTCAGCATTTTTATTTGTACCTGGTTGATGTGGCTAACTTGGTAAATAAAGATTAGGTGTTCCCACACATGCCAAATCCTGGCGACGTTGTACTGGAAAGGCCAGTTTTGGAGTTCTCATCCTTGCGTGATTATTTTAACCTCACCTACTAATGCTGGTGCAATTGACTGTAGGTTTACCTTGCTGAACCTACACTGGATGTTGTGTAGCCCATGGGTATAAACCCCTCTCACTTCCCACCCCCAGCAGCAAAATATGCACGGTTTTTTGGTATTATTTTGCTTCTGTGATGGTGCCTTACCGTCGGATTCCTGCCTTGGGCTCCTCTGATGTTTTTAATGTAAAGTTATGTAACTTTTAGCACAGTCGTCTCCTGTGAATTATGTTATTTCAATTGTGGCCTATTTACAAGTTATGGTTTTATTATATTTTAATCTGCCTGTACTTTTTACTGGTTGCTATGGCAGCACCAAATGACTATGGTTGGCAATCAATTGTAATGAAGCCATACTACATCTGTGGGATGGAGAAAAGGGCAGTTCAATTTTGTCATTGTGATATTATTGTCTCTACTGCGAGTTTTTATTTTTATTTTGGGGGAAAAATGGGATATGCTTTACACACACTTTAAAGTGCCTTTTGGGATATTTTATTTTGCTATTGCAATTCTCTTCTTATTGATATGCCATTATTTGCTGAGAGGTTGTGGAGAGTTTTGGGTTTAAGGTTTATTTTAGGAATGAAATTATTTTCGACCCACAACCCCTAATCTAGTGGTCTGTAGGCTCCTCTTCTTCATCTATTTTAAATTGGTGTTGCTGTTTTGGTATTTGGAATATGCTAAAAATATCATAAAGGTTTTATATGTGGTTTGATTTCTATCAGAACTTGGTCAATTTCAGGATGAGGGGGCAGGCGATGGCTGGCTATCTGGTGAATACAAGAAGTTAACAGTGTCACCCTCTACTATTATTATGATAATTGTGTACAATTGGCATTTTACCTTTTTTGTTTTTTTTAAAAAGTGTTAAGTGTGTCCACAACAGCAAGACTGCCTGACAATCTCCCCAACATAAATTGTACTAAACTGCATGACAATCGCCAAATGAATTGTTGGTTTTGAGGTATGTACACTGTGCGGGACTTTGCACGCATTACACTTGCTCCTTTGCACGCATTACTGCTGGAGTGCCTCTGAAAACACTTGTGCGTAAACGTGCAACTTGGTGTGTTTATTAAATAAATTTGGCGTTTTTTCAATAAAAGGGAAAATCCTTGAGTTTTCTTGCTTGTGAAAGATATCTCATCTCATGTTAGAAATCCATTGTTCATAGAAACTGTCTTGACACTTGAGGCAATGTCAACAATTCTTGTGATGGATGGAATCAACAAGACAACAATCAAAATATGCTAACAGCACGGAGAAATTGGCGTTAACCCTTCTTCCGAGAAAAAAAGGTCTCTGACGAAGGGTTAATTGCTGAATTGTAAGCATCTCATTTGCATACCTCAATCAAAGTCCTGTTGATGCCATCCATTCCTCTATCTGTCCATGGATGGAGATCTACCCGAACCTTCACAAGCAACTTCATTAGTTTTTCATTGCACTTTGAGCAATCCTTGTGACTCATGAAGGTTCTTTGTAATTGGGCCAAGATACAAGCTGTTAGTGGAGGCAGGTTTGGGAGGAGGATAGAGTGAGGGGAGGGGAAGGGAAGGCAGCATGGGGGGAGGGAAGGAAGCTTTTGCGGAGGGAGGAAAGGCAGTGTGAAGAGACAGAAGGAAGCATTCGGGAAGAGGGAGGAAAAGCAGTGTACTGGGGGCAATAAAATACACCGAAACAGCAACGTTTTCTTTTTAACCACCGTGTTCCATATAAAACCGGGAGGTAGCAATTAAAAATTAAAACCCATGCTATCTTCCTGGCAAAGGCCTGCCTGCCTGCATGCATGCATGCATGCCCCTCCCTCCCAAATACGTGTTCTTCCAACCTCCTCGTGGTCCATAGTAACCATGCACATGCACCGGCGATATACCCATCCTTTCACTCACACACATGTACGGATTTCCAACACACCCACCCACACTGCATAGTGGCATGTCCCATGTGGCTTCGATGCTACGGTATGTCCGCTCTCCACGTGGCTTTGATGTTTTTACATGTCTGCTCCCCATGTGCAGAAGCACATGGTTTGCGAGACTGCCACATAACCTCCTCCACAGCATCCCACACCACAGGCCTGGGTTCGAGTTCAGATTGTGCGCTTTGTAATGCAGAAACCCCTCCAGTACACACAAATATTATTCTTTATAAACAGCTGCATGTGATGGGTGGGAAATTTTTTTTGGCTGTCATTTAGAAAACACGTTAATACGGCAAATGGCTCAGAAATAGGGTGTTATTTCACAACTCACTCAGAATGACGGAGCACGAACCACTAGCTCAGAGCGACGGAGCATGAACCACTCTCACTCAGGGGGATGGAGCATGAACCACTCGCTCAGGGCGACGGAGCATGAAACACTCGCTCACGGCGACGGAGCACGAAACATTCGCTCAGGGTGACGGAGCACGAAACACTCGCTCAGGGCGACTGAGCACGAAACACTCGCTCAGGATGACTGAGCACGAAACACTCGCTCAGGGCGACGGAGCACGAAACACTCACTCAGGGCGACGGAGCACGAAACACTCGCTCAGGGCGACGGAGCACGAAACACTCGCTCAGGGCGACGGAGCATGAACCACTCTCACTCAGGGGGATGGAGCATGAATCACTCGCTCACGGCGACGGAGCACGAAACATTCGCTCAGGGTGACGGAGCACGAAACACTCGCTCAGGGCGACTGAGAACGAAACACTCGCTCAGGATGACGGAGCACGAAACACTCGCTCAGGGCGATGGAGCACGAAACACTCGCTCAGGACGACGGAGCACGAAACACTCGCTCAGGGCGACGGAGCACGAAACACTCGCTCAGGGCGACGGAGCACGAAACACTCGCTCAGGGCGACGGAGCACGAAACACTCGCTCAGGGCGACGGAGCACGAAACACTCGCTCAGGGCGACGGAGCACGAAACACTCGCTCAGGGCGACGGAGCACGAAACACTCGCTCAGGGCGACGGAGCACGAAACACTCGCTCAGGGCGACGGAGCACGAAACACTCGCTCAGGGCGACGGAGCACGAAACACTCGCTCAGGGCGACGGAGCACGAAACACTCGCTCAGGGCGACGGAGCACGAAACACTCGCTCAGGGCGACGGAGCACGAAACACTCGCTCAGGGTGACGGAGCACGAAACACTCGCTCAGGGTGACGGAGCACGAAACACTCGCTCAGGGTGACGGAGCACGAAACACTCGCTCAGGGTGACGGAGCACGAAACACTCGCTCAGGGCGACGGAGCACGAAACACTCGCTCAGGGCGACGAAACACTCGCTCAGGGCGACGGAGCACGAAACACTCGCTCAGGGCGACGGAGCACGAAACACTCCCTCAGGGCGACGGAGCACGAAACACTCGCTCGGGGCGATGGAGCACGAAACACTCGCTCGGGGCGACGGAGCACGAAACACTCGCTCGGGGCGACGGAGCACGAAACACTCGCTCGGGGCGACGGAGCACGAAACACTCGCTCGGGGCGACGGAGCACGAAACACTCGCTCGGGGCGACGGAGCACGAAACACTCGCTCGGGGCGACGGAGCACGAAACACTCGCTCGGGGCGACGGAGCACGAAACACTCGCTCGGGGCGACGGAGCACGAAACACTCGCTCGGGGTGACGGAGCACGAAACACTCGCTCGGGGTGACGGAGCACGAAACACTCGCTCGGGGCGACGGAGCACGAAACACTCGCTCGGGGCGACGGAGCACGAAACACTCGCTCGGGGCGACGGAGCACGAAACACTCGCTCGGGGCGACGGAGCACGAAACACTCGCTCGGGGCGACGGAGCACGAAACACTCACTCGGGGCGACGGAGCACGAAACACTCGCTCGGGGCGACGGAGCACGAAACACTCGCTCTGAATGACGTGGCGGGCAAAAGCATCCGCAGTTTGTGCACGATTCCCTCAGAATGACGTAGCGTGGTACCCCTATTGACTGTAAGGCGTTTGGCAAATGGCTTAAGCACTCATGCAAGCACACCAATTGAATGGTTGATAAGGAAAGGTTGGCCAGGTTGTCGCTGATTATCATTTAGGATCCCTTTCTCTTTAAAGCCAGTCTTCACCACACACACAGCAGTTAATGAAATACAATTAATTTGTTTAATTAATGACTTTATCCATAAAAGAGTTGCAGCTTAATGCAGAACAACCTTGGAGACATTGCAAAGTTCAATTACCCATGAAATAAACATTGCAGATAATCTGCCATCTTGCCTAGTCGTCTGTGCACGCGCCACATGGTACATCAGTTTGAGGTCCACGCAAATGTTATAACTTTTTCAAAACGTCCTTTTTTCAGCAGATTTGCTTTGATTACCTGTGGAGCACGTCACGAAACCTCCAAAAATACAGACACAGATCTGGCAGACGCTCTGGATTGGCAGTCCCTCTGGGGGACAGGGCATGAGGTCCTGTAGTGAATGCATTAAATCATATAGCTCAATGAAGCTCGTTGATTTTGGCACGTTCATAAATTTTTTGTTCACTCAATATAATTCTCCAAACAGTAGAAAAGGGTAAGTTTAATGCTTTGGAAATTTCACATTTTCTTGTGTATGTATGGAGAAGGAGGGAACATCGCCTCGCTTGCTTAAAGTAAATAGGTATATCGGTTTCGTTATCAGACTCGTTATTTCTTCAAATTATCAGATTTCAGAACAAATTTCGACACTTATTTGGTCTGGATGATATCCGATCCTCAAAGCCAAAATAATATTTCGATCACATACTTTAATTAGTCCGTGAGAGTAGATTGTGGAAAATCGTATCATATTATGCATGAAATCGCTCCAAGCTCCTAATTTGAAAAATATAGTACTTTCAAAAGCGATGTATACAGTGATTCGAAGCTATGATGAACAGACATTTGATAATACCAGTGAGTGCCTGTACATGCGTCCAAAAAAAAAAAAAAAAATTGTGACGTCAATTGTGACGTCATAGCACCGTGTCCTGTCATTGGTTTGGTAAATAAATGGCCATAACTTGGGAACCACTTGTCCGATTAATATCAAACCTTAAAAAGGCACATACTCCGGTCCCCAGCAATATACCTGGCAAGTTTCAATTAGATCGGACCAGTGGTTGTCGAGAAACAGCTGTCACAGACGGACAGACACACAGAGATTGCTGGAATTATAGATAGACTAGTGCATGCCTGTAGATGCGTGGTCGTACGTGCAAACCCTCCCCCCACCCCTCCCCAAAAAAACTCAAACCGCGTGCCAGAAACAACAACCACACAAGCCGTTCCTTCGCTTTCACGTGCGCGTACGTGCGTGGCTGTACGTGCAAAAAAAAAAAAAAAAAAATCTATGTACACTTTAAAACTGCTTGCCAGAAACAACCACACAGGCCGTTCCTTCGCTCTCGCGTGGCCGTACGTGCATGGCCGTACGTGCGTGTCCATACGTGCGTGGCTGTACATCCAAAAAAAATAAAAAAAAACTTTCAAACCGCGTGCCAGAAACAACAACCACAGAGGCCGTTCCTTCGCTCTCGCGTGCCCATATGTGCATGGCCATACATTCAAAAAAAAAACTTTCAAACAACCACACAGGCCATTCCTTCGCTCTCATAAACGACGACTGGATTGGGGCATTGTGTTTATCTATAAATGCGGATAAGAAATCGAGAAATTATTAGAATACAGTAAGTCATCACTATCCAAAAGTAGTGCGTGCCCGTATGGAATGTTCACATCATTCCACGAATTATCGCTTGCATTGAAGTAACAACTGCTGTGATACTTACACACACAGAGTTAATTAAAATCAAGTTTACCTCCCTGTCTTTGCTTGCCATGAGACTCGCTGCCATTTACCATTGGCACTCCTACCCCACGGTAACTAAGGCACCAATCGATCCCCATCGTAACCAGCACGGCACGTGACATCATCGTCGGCCGGCCGTGCACCGGCCTACGCAGCCACACCCACGCAGCAACGTGTCCTGTGATTGGTAACTAAATGGCACATCGGCCACGCCTACGCAGCACGTGTCCTGTCATTGGTTGGTAAATAAATGGCCATAACTTGGGAATCACTTGTCCGATTAATATCAAATCTTGAAAAGGCACATACTCAGGTCCCCAGCAATATACCTGGCAAGTTTCAATTAGATCGGACCAGTGGTTGTCAGGAAACAGCGGTCACAGACACACACACACACACACACACACACACACACACACACACACACACACAGATTGCTGGAATTATAGATAGATGAAATGAGGTCAATGAGATGACAAATGAAGGGGTTGAATGCAGACTGCAGAGCAATGAGTAAGGAAACCCGTCGGTGTGAATCGTTTTTACCACCAAATTGAGATGTATTTCGTTGGCAAGCATGTTGAGTAGAGCTGAATTCCTTAACACTTCCAAAGGCCACAGCGTTTTGACAATTGGAAACAAAAAAAGTTGTGCACTTTTTTTGATAAATTATTTTTGGAACAATTTTTCTTCAATAAATGAATAATAAAAAAATTGTCTCCATGTACATTGTACACACCTTTATCTCGTGAGCACCTCTTCAGAAACAACATCGCTGAGGAAACGGCGCTTCTTCTTTGTTTCCTCGTCCAGGGCAAGAATACGGAGGCTTTTAATGGACAATTATTCAATTAGCGCCAACGTATTTTGCCTTTTCGCAAGGAAAAACACGAAGAGAAGAGAAGAGAAGAAACCCGTAATGGCGAACGCGGCTGAGTTTCTCTTCCCCATCGACCACGGCTACGCAGCAACGCTTCCGGTCACTGGTTGATAAAAAATGGCCGCAGCAACGGTTCCTGTCATTGGTTAGTAAATAATTGGCCATAACTTGGGAAGCACTCATCCGAATAATATCAAACCTTGAAAAGGCACATCCTCAGGTCCCCAGCAATATACCTAGCAAGTTTCAATTAGATCGGACCAGTGGTTGTCGAGAAACAGCGGTCACAGACACACACACACACACACACACACACACACACACACACACACACACACACACACACACAGAGGTTGCTGGAATTATAGATAGATTAGATTGGACCAGTGGTTGGCGAGAAACAGCGGTCACACACACACACACACACACACACACACACACACACACACACACACACACACACACACACACACACACACACACACACACACACAGACACACACACACACACAGAGATTGCTGGAATTATAGATAGATTAGATTGGACCAGTGGTTGGCGAGAAACAGCGGTCACAGACAGACAGACACACAGTGATTGCTGGAATTATAGGATAGATGAGTGAGGAAAGTGAAAAAAAATACTTTCGTTAAGAAATCGTTGCGGCTGTTCCAAGTCATGACATGGTTTAGCAGGCCAAAAAACATTGTGGCTTCAGACCCCATGGAGGTTACCCAGGAAACGCCCTGAGAACCCAGACAGCGAGGTGGCAGATGATCGCCTGATGAAGGATATCATGAAATAAGGCCATTAATTATTATCTTTAAAAGGGGTGTTTTAATTCATCCAAACATCCAATTTTCATTCTTACACTTCCTTGGAGTTTTTGTAAAGTGCATGCAAAGTTTCAGGCTGCTAGGTTTTATAGTTTTGGAGTTTTGGAGGAGACACACACAATGACATTTATTCGTATAGATATATGAATAAATGATTGCAAACAAATGGTACAACCTACTTAAAGACCAGATAGATCAAGGAAACATACACGGGATAACCCTAGCACTTTTGTTCTTGATTTTCGTGGCATCAGCTCTTTGGTCTTGTGTGACAACCCCTACAATGGCCCGGATGTCCGCCCCCCCCCCCCAATCATGCAAAAAAAATCACTGCCGCTGGTGTAAGCATTTCCGACGAGTATAAAATTTACCTAAAATATGCGGAAATATACCTAAAATATTTGAAATATATTATATATAACTAAAATGTATGACATCGAAAATATACAAAATATACCTGAAATATCTGAAATATTGGCTGCTCTTAGAGCACCCTTATTCTGGACATTTCCATCTGTCTGTCCGCAAAACTTTGGTCAAGCCAAGGGGCGAAACCACTCAACCGATTCCAATGAAATTTCGTCGGTAGGACCAATATTTCTGGCAATCGTGTGCTGTCGAATATGGGACCCGGGCCCTAGCAACGGCATAGCAATGGCCCTTTAAAGTGGTCAAAAAATCGAAAAAAAATCAAAAAAAATTCGAAAAATCGAAGCTTAGAATTCTGTGTGCTCCCTTCATGCCAATTTGCAGCCCTAACAAAAACTATTTGTAGGAGGAGATAGGTTTTGGGCGAGTACATGTCGAACATTTCAGAAACGGTTAATTGCGAATATCTCTAAGAGAAAGAGTCTGGTTTTGATGAAACTTGGGTAAAATGTGTACAATGTGGCTCACATGTACACGAAAATGAATGGTTGCTATGCACACCTCCGTTGCTTAGCAACAGCTAAAATACTTTCTCGTACATCGTACACTTATTGTGGACTGTACAAAAAAATCAATACCTCCGAAACTGGACCTCCAAGGGCCCTGTTTTTTTTCGTGCCCAAGGAGAATGTCTTACAGCATCATATAAAAAAAAAAATCTTTAGCGAATAGATAAATGGAATTACCAGGGCTGCCATTTGCTTGAGTCGCTTTGGAAGCATGCCTGAAATTTCACAAGGCGGGTTTCTGGGCGCAAACTAAGAGGGCTGTGATAATCATATTTATTGTGCTAAATTGATTGATAGCATGTACATGAATATTGGCTCGTCGCGTCGGCCAGCTTTCCATCTACAGCGAACAGCCATGTCGCCTCCCGGCTTGTATAATCTTCTTCTTCTTTCGGCTGCTCCCGTGAGGGGTCGCCACAGCGGATCATCCGTATGATCCGCATAGTGATTTGGCACATGTTTTACTCCGGATGCCCTTCCTGACGCAACCCTGGTCACCTCTTACGACACACAGGGATGTGCTACACCTATTTTAACCGTGGTATACACCGGCCCAGTACACTGGAACTCATTTCGCCGACCTCGGAAGGATGACAGGCTGAGTCAACCCCCTGGTGTATTAATTCAGTGGCCCAACGGGGCTTGAACTCAGGACCTTTTGGATCTCAAGCCGCTGCCCGAACCACTGTGCCAACCCCTACTGGCTTGTATAATATATAACTAAAATGTATAAAATATTGAAAATATATAAAATATACCTAAAATATGTGGGATTATAACTAAAATAAATGAAATATCCGAAATATATAAAATATACCTAAAATATTTGGAAATATTACAAAACTATATGAAATATCCAAAATATATAAAATATACCGAAAATTTGCAGAAATATAACTAAAATATAAGAAGTATAGAAAATGTATAAATTATACCTAAAATATGCAGAAATATAACCAAAGTGTGTGAAGTATAGAAAATATATAAAATATAGTACGCACATAAAATATACCTAAAATAAGTGGAAATAGTGTCACGAATCTGGAACCCATCGCACACAACAGCCAGAGTCCTTATAGATCAGTTATATCGGTAAGTATGTGTTTCTAGGTTGGGTCCCGTCCTATGTTTAATGGGTGATTAATTGTACGTGCGCTGTGAATTATTTCTTATTGAGGTTTTTTTATACATCCACAACGATTACGACAAGATCGATAACAACACCGACGCCATTGCCAACGTGCGTTCGACCACGTACGTGGGCGGAGATTTTCATCGCCTCAGCTCCGACTCCACCACTTGTCCAATCACGCACAGAGGGCGACTTTCCCACGACACCCCAGCCAATCGGGTGATGCGAGCGAGGTTGCCGTCCTTCGACCAATGGGACTCCTCCACTGTGTGAGGGGCGGTCCGCGTGATGTCACCACACCTCCTGGACCAATCAACGGACTTGGCGCCCGTTTTGGCCAGTGACAGAGGCGACGAGCGCATTTGCGCGCCAAAACCGTCCAGTGAGGGAGAGCGGGTCCGAGGAGGTGGCTCCTCCCCTCTGGAGAAGGAGGGATAATTGTCGGCGCGATCGGACGAGAGAAAAAGTGTCGGGGCTCGTGGTTGGTCGGAGTTCGTGGTTCCTGAGGTGGTGGTCGTGTTGTTGGTCCACCCGCTCTCCGGTGTTCTGGCCTGCTGGGCGCTCCTTGGTGGTCACCGGTCTTCGCCTCTGGTCTTCTCCTCGGCGCTTGGTGCGAAGCTGACCGTGTGGGTTCGGGTCCCTCCACGTGGTTCGCAAAGGAGCTCACAGGCCCTTCGACGACCCGAGCTCCGAAAGTGCGATCCACAACAATATAACTAAAATATATGAAGCATAGAAAATGTATAAATTTTACCTAAAATATGAAGAAATATAACTAAAATACAGTATACGGGAAATAAGCGGAAATTATTTGGACACGTCGAATGCAGGATTGCCAAGATGGCCGCCGTAGTCGGCTTCAAAACGATACAACCAATGAGACGTTCAGATGTATACCCCAATTATGTATACTTATAACATTATTGAAACGTGCATTTAATACTTTAACATTTACAACACTTTCATTCTTATTCTTCATGATCTACAAACATGCAAAATTCTTCCCCAAAATGCGCAGTGGTATAGCTCCATAGATAAGCTTGGCTGGGGTTCCTCCTTCTGACTCCCCATTTCTTGATTTTTCTTCTCCTCTTCCTCGAAGGCAACTTTGTCGGCAACGTCAAATCAGTTTTGGGAAATTGTAACAAGAGGATCGAGTAAAACTGAAAACGACGGCACAGACAGCATTTGCTCGAGTACCACGATAGCGTTGTTCCCATGGAGATCGCCGTCACCTCAGCAGTTCCATCAGAGGACTCGGGATTGGACGTCAAATCTGTTTGATCAGGATATTTTATACGGATTGTACCATCGCGGAGGTATCTTCGAATCTACAAAGCCGTGATTATACTTGTGAAACAAACCGGGAGGAAAGTGTGAGATTTCTGAGACAATGTATTTTCCAACGTGGCCTATATAGAGCAGTCATTATTTTAAAGGAAGAGGAAGAAGACGCTTTTTTGTGAGGGAGCTCGAGGGAGTGTTGAGATCTCGCGATGTCTGTCAGTGCAGATCATGTCAAACAGAAGCTCACTGAGTATTTGGAACCAGCACATTTGGTATGTGATCCTTTGCTCATCTTGAAATGCACATTTCGTATGACTTCGGTTTAAATATATATTTCACAGCTCGGTGTGTTCCATCACTCATCATCTTGTGGACCGCTCGCCAAGTGGCTTAAGCACTCCAACGAAACGGTCGAGAAGGAACGGCTGGCTTGGCAAGCGATAGTAAGCTGATTGGTAATGGAGCGCACTCCAGGTTCGACAGAGTTACTTTTCCCAGCTTTGAATTTCCGGCTTTCCCTGATGTCACGGGGCTTTGAGAAGAGGCGAGTTGGGCCTACCTACCTACCTACCTACCTACCTACCTACCTACCTACCTACCCACCTGTCCCTTCGCTGTGAGGGTTTACTGATCAAACGACAGCATGTTGGACTTCACTAACCAATTGTACATCTCTCCTAAAAGAGTTTTAATCCGAATAACGATGTAAAATAAAGTGAAACGCGCGAAAAATAAATTATCATCCTCCTCCTCCTCATCCTCCTCCTCCTCCTCCTCCTCGTTGGAATTTTTGTGTGTATACTCTTCGTCATGGGGTTTGACTCAGCTTTAACCGCAGCTAAACGATAGGAGACTATAGGGCTTCTCGCCACCCTCCAGGCGTCTGACAACATTTACCATCCTGATGCAGGTTACCCTGTCCTCAGTCATGTTGTTGGCTCGATGTGATGACATTTTTTGAATGCTGAAATATTCAGACTGAATGTGGGACCTGGTAATCGGACTCTGCTTACTGGAAAAAAAAAAAAACGGCTCATATTGACAATAAACTCAGCAGACTTCGTCTTGACATTGTGCCTTGATCTGAGACCCGCCTCACCAATACAGGAACAATATATAGGAAGAAAACTTCACATTCCTACTGGTCAGACAAACCCGAGAGACAGAAGCAGGAACATGGCGTGGGCTTTCAGATTAAGAATCAACTTGTCCCGCATGTTGATGATCCAATCTGTCACTCAAGGCCCAGTCACACCTTGACGTTTTAGCCAGCTTATGCCGATTTTTGGAAAATTTGTGTAAAACGCTGGTACACGTCGAATACGTTATGGGTACGTTTTGTATATGTTAAGACCACGCTGAAAAACACTGCCATAAGTGGTAGTACGCTGGCTTTAAACGTTGAACTTTTGGGTTTTCCTCGAATTTTTTCATGCTTGAAATTTTACGACGTATGCCGGCGTACGACTCGCACGTTCCGCTACGCTGGTCATAAGTTGTAGGCACGTTATGCAATCGTTGACACATGTTGCTTGTTATTTACTCATAAGTCGAAACACGTCGAGGTAATGTTTAGCGTACCCGAAACTTATTTCTAACCTATGAGTAACGTGTTGTAAGCACGCTACACGAACGTTGTTCACGCTTTGCAACACGTTACTTGAAAGTACTACTACTACTACCAACATCGACATCACTAAATTCTCTCGAACGACTACAACTGATACTACTACTACTACTACTACTACTACTAACATCGACATCACTAAATTATCTCGAACTACTACTACTAATAACATCGACATCATGAAATTCTCTCGAACTACTACTACTACTACTACTACTACTACTACTACTACTACTACTACTAACATCGACATCACTAAATTCTCTTGAACTACTACTACTACCACCACCAACATCGACATCACTAAATTCTCTCTAACTACTGCTACTACTACTACTACGAACATCGACATCACTAAATTCTCTCGAACTACTACTACTACTACTACTACTACTACTACCACCACCAACATCGACATCACTAAATTCTCTCTAACTACTGCTACTACTACTACTACTAACATCGACATCACTAAATTCTCTCTAACTACTGCTACTACTACTACTACGAACATCGACATCACTAAATTCTCTCGAACTACTACTACTACTACTACTACTACTACTACCACCACCAACATCGACATCACTAAATTCTCTCTAACTACTGCTACTACTACTACTACTAACATCGACATTACTAAATTCTCTCGAACTACTACTACTACTACTGCTACTGCCACTGCTACTGACATTGACATCTACTCAACATGGAGTCTGGAACACTGATGGGTTCCTCCTGTTAAGCCCATTTTTATATACCAATTCCCCTAAACGCTGCCAATACGCCATTATACGGTAGCTGTAAGTTAGAAACACGTTCAGTAAGTTCTGTGGTAGTCCGGTAGACATCAATCAAATTTGTCTACATCCGCCAATGTGCGTTTGAGATCCGTTACACATTGGTTCAAAGCACGCTACTAGTAGGTTCAAAGCACGTTACTCATAGGTTAAAAATTAAGTTTCGGGTATGCTAAGCATTACCTCGACGTGTTTCGACTTATGAGTAACTTACAAGTAACGTGTGGCCGACGTGTGTAAACGATTGCGGAGCGTGCCGAGAACTTATGCCAGCGTATGCAGAACTTGTGAGCCATACGTCGAGTACGTCATAAAATTTTCAGCATGCTTGAAATTTCACGACGTACTAGACGTACCACGTAATATGCCAGCGTACTTCATTGTTTTTCATCGTGCTCCTAACATATACACAACTTACCCATACCGTATTCGACGTGTCCCAGCGTTTTAGACACATTTTTCATAGGTCGGCATACGCTGGCTAAATCGTCAAGGTGTGACTGCGATGTTGACACTTCCAATTTTCAGGCGGTTATGATTTAAATCGGCGTGCGGCAGGTTTTTAACAGAGAACGCCACGAGTTCGTCGGCGATACGTGCAGCGCGCAATGACTAAGTTAAACTATCGTTGGGCATCGGTTGTGAACGCCGACAACAGGCTAAGCATTCGTTGGTATAAGTTATCTTTAACACAACGAAACGTTCTGTGCCCATTACTAATACGTTATGCATACGACCAACACGTTATGAATACGACCAAAACTTAAAAAAAAAACCTCAAAACTTCAGCGTACGCCAACGTTTTATGTGCATTTTTATACGTTGCCATTCCTGGCTAAAACGTCAAGGTGTGACTGGGCCTTCAGAGAGGTTGATGTCCTTATGTGTTCCCCTCATTCCATCAGGTCACGTGACTTTTCTCAATGTGTAGGCACCAACTATGACACATCCATTCATGGAAAGCGATTTTTATTTTATTTATTTATTTTTCATGAGGCACTTGATCACATTGTGTCTACCACATCTGAAGACACACTATTCATACTTGGCAATTTCAATGCCCGTGTTGGCAGAAAGTTTGAATTGTGGCCACAATTTTTGGGTCTCCACGGTGGAGGAAAGATGAATGAAAATTTCTTGAACGCACTGCACCGAACACGGGGTATACACTGAGAACACATGCTTGGTATAAGTGTAGCTTTGTGTTTGTCGTAAGGCTATTGCTATTCTATGCTCTCTTTCGCAAGCTGCCAAATGCTGTAGAGCGTAGCAGCTTTGGCAATACGTGCTGAAATCTCTTCTGTCTGAGTGGACTTGGTGGGTATCGAGCCAAGGTGAACAAACTGTTCAACCTCTTGCAGCTCTCTACCGTGTAGTTTCAATGGGATAGGGTCACTGTTGCACTGTGACATCTTCAACGTTTTCTTTTTGCTAATTGTGACACCAAACTCGTCACGTGCTTTAGAGAAAGCATCAAAGATTGCCTGCAACGTGATGGCTGAATGAGAGACAAGGGTCGCATCATCAGCAAATAATGGCTCATAGATTAGGAGTGTTGTTGTCCCAGTCCTGGCATTCAGGTGAGCAAGATTGAAGAGATTGCCATCACATCTTGTGTGAACGTAGACGTCCCCATTAATTGCATATGACAACAGACAAGAAAACAAGAAAGATGTCATGCACAGCATGATGCTTGCAAAATCCATAAAACAAATTTGACCTTAAAAATCATTGGTAGTTGAATTCAATGGTCAAATCCACAAATCATCTTCAAATTTCAAGTCAATCGGGTGAGAATTGACAATTTTGGAAATTTTCCTTTGTCACTTTTTGGCCTCTGTTGACCTCAAAAATAATTGGTGGTTGAATTCAATGACCAAATATTGCAACTCCTCTTAATTTCAAATCAATTGGACGAAAATTGAGGATTTAGAAATTTGACAAAGATGTTGACCTTTTGACCTGAAAAACAATAGGCTTCTTGCTTATGACGAACTCTACCATGTGGTGAAGTTTTGTGAAGATCGCTTTAAAAGTGTGACCTGTAGGCGATAAACATACAGACAGACAGAATGAAAAATCACTCATAGAGTGACACTTGGCGGAATGAAAGGGCACTCGGTTGAGTGCATACCTCCACCAGGCTGAACAGTTTACATTTTGCATCGCACTGATAGGTCGGATCTGATTCCGGACCTTAACTAATATCGAATCGGCTTGTTCTTGTCACCTAACCAACTCTTCCACCTCGTTTTGTCACAAGTTGTCGACAACTTTTTGAGATAACATGCTCTCCAGTTTTTGGCCCTTCTCTCAATGGTCAAGAATCACCTGAAAATTTCTCGAATCTGAATCCGGATTCAGATCTTCACCAAAATCGAATCAATTAGTCGTTGTCACACACCCAATCTGTCCACCAAGTTTTATCTGAATCTGTCCTCAATTTTTTGAGATATCATGCAATATCGTTTTTAGCCCATCTCTCAATAGTTAAAAATTAAATAACTCGTATCCAGATCTGGATTTGGATCTTCACCAAGATTGAATCAATTCTTCCTCGTAGCACTCCCAACCTGTCCAAGTTTTGTGTGAATCCATCCATAACCTTTTGATATATTGTACTATTTCTAGTTTTTGGCCCAATCTCTCAATGGTGAAGAATCACTTTAAAAATTCTCAGATCCAGATCCGGATTCAGATCTTCACCAAAAATTTAGCGTTGCTGTCCTTCGCCAGTCACCTACACACCCAAAAAATTTCAAAACGATTGCTTGAAAACTGTGGCCAAAAATCGTGTGACAGACAGACAGACAGACGCTACAGACCAACATACTTGGCAAAAAAACCTCAAATTTTTTCGCCTAGTTTCAAACGATACAGATCAATATACTTACAGATCAAAAAAGATCTTACTTACAGATCTTACAGATGCAGATCAAAAAAATTTTTTGCCAAGTAATAATGCACAAGACCAACCAATATACTTAAAAAAGGTTCAATTTTCACGAGTGAAAAAGATTCTGAATATTGTTGGTGCCAAGACATACCCGGCTTTACTCCACTGAGAATGGAGAATAGTTCAACTCCTTTCCATCAAAGATAACACATACCCGCATTACCATTGTGAAATGATTTGATCAGATTAAGCAGAGTAGGTGGACAGCCAAAGGATTCCAATAATAGAAATGAACCATTGTGGCTGACCAGTTCAAAAGCCTTTGTGAAATCAACAAATGCCACATGAAGTTTTATTTTCTCCATCTTTAGCTCATCTGGACTTCAGTCTGGTGACTTTTATGTGAGTGAGTGAGTGATTCAGTCCGTAAACACTTCAGTCATCATCGCTTGAACCAAACACACGATTTTGATGAAACTTGGCCACAAGCTTCATATCCGATGCCTGACTAAGGTGTATTTACCCCATAACAATCTGTGCTCATTAAGGGGTCTACAGTGGTGGTTTGGGAGGGTTACCCTCCAAGATAGGTATTTTCTCTCTTCTCAGAAACTACATACATAATTCTGATGAAAGTTGACCACAACCTTCATCACCCATGATGAAGGTTGTGGTACGTTTGTGTGTACAAAAGATTGTTCACAACATTTAAAAAAAAAATGGGGTCTAAGGAGGTTACAAGGTGGTTTCCCCCCAAAATAGGTATTTGCTTTCTTCTTAGAAACTACACACATGATTGTGATGAAATGACCACAACTTTCGTCAGCCGTGATGTACCAAAGTTTGTTCATGGCATTAGAAAAAGCGGGGTCTAAAGGGTTGTACGTGGGTGTGTTACCACTCAAAATAGGTATTTGCTCTCTTCTCAAAAACTACATACAATTTTTATGAAACTTGAGCACAACTTTCATCACCCGTGATATACAAAGTTTGTTCACAGCATTCAAAAAGATTCATAGCTATTTACTTTCTTCTCCGTTACATATTTTGTGGGTCGTCCACGCCTCCCAGTGGTTCTCTGGTTTTCTTATCCAGCCACCACCAGGTGAGCACCCACGGGGTATTGCACCTATTTTAAAAACTTTTTTTTACAATGGAAACCACGAAAGCTCGGGGGTTGAGATGCTACTTCTTCTTCACATGAGATTTACACGCATCCACACAAACATATTGCTTCGGCCCAGAGTCGGGGCGAGAAGACCACGAGGGGGGAAAACTATCTTGGGTTCCCACCAGACTCTCCGGAATCGCAGGCCATCACACATGGATAACTCCGTGCCGCGGCGGGTCGCTAATGGACCGTAAACGTCAATAACAACCACGTGACCTCGGGTTCTCCATCTAAGGTTTAACCGGTTACCTAAAATAATCACGTGACTTAATTACCGGGGAACACGCCATCGCTATGCCTTGTCCAAACACGGACACCTTACCGGGTCAGATACAGCCAAGTGACACTGCCAAGGAACGTACCTGCTTGTAGAACAGATCGTTGGGAGGTAAAGTCCCGGTTGGGCTAGGATATGGACCATGCTGGACCAATGAAAGAAAAGACAAAAATGAGCTGTGAACATTTTTACACAAGCATTTATTAATAGACAGGCGAGGAAAAATATGTGGCACAGTGAATGGATTTATTATTGTATGCAAGCAGAGATAGTAAGGAATTTGTGGGGTACGACAACAAGGCAAGCAACTTACTAGAGCAGACTTATTCCGATGTATCTTCTTTACTCTTAACTCGGGCTAGGACAGGTACCACCACCACCACCACCACCACCACCACCACCACCACCACCACCACCACCACACACACACACACACACACACACACACACACACACACACACACACACACACACACACACACACACACACACACACACACACACCGATGAAGATGAGGGCTAACGGCCTTGCAATACCTTGCATGATCAGCCGACCACGCTACCCAGTACGTTTTGGGGGGACGCTCCACTGAGCGATCCCAGTTCAAGATTCGGCGTGTTGTCTCCTGCTTGGTTACTGTGCCGGGCTCAGCGCGTGCACCGGTCCAGAGAATAGGTGGGGCTGACAGGCAAGGAAGGTGGTAGGCGGAGCCAGCAGGCGAGAAGGCAGGAGTCAACAGGAGGAGTCAGGTGGGTGGGTGGTAGAAGGTGGAGTCAGCACGCAAGGCAGGCAGAGCATCAGGCGAATGTAGAGATCCCAGCCAGCGAACGGCATCGCGATCCGCCTTTTATAAGCCCCATGGTGTAGGGTGGGGGTGACGACCTGAATTGTGTGCTCCTATTGGACCCTGGTCCCACGTTGCCCGGCCCAGACGGCCGGAAGTGGTCTCATTAACATTCCAGCGAGACAAGGCTGTGCTGTGGAATTGTCTTGCACCGAACACCGCGACATGAATCGCCTTGCACCGAACTCCCGGGCCATATTCTGGCGACTGGCTGAGGGTCGCTTCGGTCCTGCATACCTGTTCGGGCACCCCTGGCACTCTGCGGTTGGCGCTGGTCAATGCGCTTGTTCCGTCCGCATGCCACACGGCCCGAGCGATCTTGGCCGTGCATTTGCGCCTGCTTGGTGGCAACTGCATCGAGGCGGAGGTGCGAGGAGATATTGCTGGCCGAGGTGGCGAGCGAAGGTCGACGGTGAGATTGTAAATCAGTAAATTGTAAATCAGCGCGCAGATCCAAGTAAAGATGTGCGCCATGCGAATGTGCGATGGTAATTATCACGGGGCTGCGCACTTGTCTGTTATCGTGCATTTGCACCTACTCTGCTTTGTGTCATGAATTGGATGTAAATCAGGGTTGAAAAGAAGACAGATATAAGTATTAGATGCAGGTTCAAATGAAAGGGCGCGCTGCGCGTGTCCTGTACAGTGGATGGAGGTTATCGCTGTGCTGCCCGCATCCCGTGTAGTCTGGTGGTGGAGGTTATCTCTGTGATTTTCACAGGCGGTCATCTGGGTGCGGTGCCTGCTTTGATTTATTTCATGGATAAGAGGGAAGAGTTGGAATGACGATAGAGATTGAATTAGACCTAGCGAAAGACCCCTGCAATGCACTTCATCCCGTTAACACATTCGACATGAGGGGTAGGTCTAACTGCACGTATACAAATGAAATAACTGTCTGGGGATCACCATGTTGGATGCCATTGCCTTTGAGGCATGCAGTTTCCAGAACCGCAACAATGTGCATGTTAGGCTAATACCATCTGTCTGTCCCACCCTGAAACATGGAAAACACTGTATGAATTTACATGAGAAAAACTACTGTTGTTTGATTGTTAATGGAATCAAAAGTGGAATTTTTATCAATAAAATTATTCCTTATTCATCAAAATTCAAAAATAACTTCAAACATCACCATTTTCAAAAGTAGGTCCGACAAATATTTTTGGAAATAACAATGTAATATACATCAGGTGGAACTATGTCTATAAAATTATCAGGTACACAATCTGCTTTTCTACATCTGTTTTTCCACCTGAAAAGCCATATTGAAATCCACATGTCCTCCGCAGAGCTTAGATCTTTTTGTTGAAGTGAATATGCAATAAATATGTATTTTAGAACTTTCCTGCATCGAAACAGCACAAGAAGCATGGCTCCAATCATTAAAACCTGTGCTTGTTAAACAACCAGTGTCAGTGTCACCCTTGGACAACAGCTTGCAAACGTAGCAAAATATGCAGCCAGTAGCAGGAGAGTAGCATAGCCATTCCCACTTTATCTTTTCTCCATTGATTATGGTGCGTTCAAACAGTCTTCATGCATTTCTGGGATCTCAGCCCAATGTCATCAGCCAGTCCTCAAACTGCAGCAGCAGCAGCAGTGACTTCCACATCCTTGTTCCCATTACTTTCCGTTCCCTCAGCGACATCAACTTCAGTATTGCCAGTGGTCGTATCTTCAGTTTCGACACCTTCATTTTCATAAAATTCTTCTGTCTGCGGCTGGGAATTTGAAGCGGACAATCCCTTGTACCACTGATCAATTCTCAGCGTCTTCACAATGACAGCAGCTCGTTGATCTGCCTTTTCCTTCGCCTTCCTTTTTTTGCTGTGCCACTCTCATGCACATGGTGATGGTGATGGTGATGGTGACTGTGACGGTCAGGCTGCTGACTCATTACGTTATGTGTTGAAATGAAACAAAAGAGAGTTTTAGAAATAAACTACTTCTACATAATCAAAACCTTTCTAAAACCTAAAAAATGACACATATGTTGAATAAATATGTATGCTTACATTTACCTACTATCCAGATAAAAGTTTGACAAAAGCCCTGATTTTGTTAAAACTACTACCATTTTTTAAATTGGATGGAAATTGTTGGTATTTATTTAAACAACAAATTTATTTTCACAAAATTGTGGAGGCCCTGGAGCACGTGCTCCACTAGCTCTGTCCTAAATACGGCCCTGTACATACCTGTGAATCGCTGTATACACCGCTTTTGTATATGCTATCGTTTTCATATTAGGAGCTTGGAGTGATTTTATGCATTATATGATTCTATTTCCATGATCTACTCTCATGGACTAATTAAAGTACATAATCAAAATATTAATTTCAGTGTGTTGGATCGGATAATGTGGACTAAATAGCTGTCAAAATCTGGAGTGAAATCTGAAATTTTGCGGGTAGGTCCCATTACCAATCAACTTGCTATCACTTGCCAAGCCAGCCATTCCTTATCAACCAATTTGTTGGAGTGCTTGCATGAGTGCAAAAGCAACTGGCAAGCACCCTACAGTCAATAGCGGAATTATGCACGCATTTCGTGTCCCAATCGGGAGGTACAGTCAGCGGTTGCTGCAAGGTAGAAGTACGTCGACAGGTCACATGGACATGTGGGTGCCTGTTTTGTAAAGTTTCTTCAACCATTTCGTTGGAGTACTTGCTTTTGTGCTTAACCCACTTGGCGAGCGCTCTTCAAGCTTCAATCTCTACAAGCTTCCATGGCGGCTCGGTTCTCTGTGGGGATATCTCTGGAGTTAGAAAGGCAAAATTTATTATGGTGTTAGAACGAATTCAGGAGAGGATTGAAAAATATTTTCAATGGCTACAAAATACAAAGCAATGAATCCTGACACCATGACAGGATATCTGAGAGGTACGTACGTTCGCTCTAAGCTGTCCAGCCTGGGTTGGAATTTCAACCCAACTATAAACTGTCATCATGGACATCTTCAGGCAGTCTCCACGTGCTGTTTTAACGTAACACATTTCATTCAATCCTGTAGGATTCCCCCCCCCCCTTCTCCACAAGTCCCACTACCAAACGCAAGTTGAGAACCCCCTCCCCCCGTTCCCCTTCAAAATGCAGGTCCAGAACACCCTCCTCTCATGCTTACCTCCTCCCAAACCCCTCCCCACTACTCCCTACCCCCTGCTCTCTCTCCCATCCTCCTTGCTCCCACCTCCCCTCCTTGAGTCAATGGCGATGTTGGGTGATGTGTTGCTCTCACTCCCTTACTCGCTCCCCCCTTCCTTGCTCCCCCACCCCTCCTCACTCTCCCTCCCTTGCATCCTCTCTCCCTTCTGTCTCTCTCTTCTTTCTTCTCTTCTCTCTTTCTCTCTCTCCCTCCCTCTTTCTCCTCCCCCCCCCTGTTAAAATCTCCACGAGCAAAGCAATGGGTTGCATTTGCTCATAATAAATAAATAATGGTCCCCGAAATGGCTCTGATTCCAAAATAATTTCACTTGCCTCGTGCCAAGATGTTATAATACATACATTTCCTGAATGTGAAATAAATCCGTCCAGTCATTTTCTTGTAGCCCAGACGCATGGACCCAAAATAAAGCCTCCAAACGGGCTAACGTCTAGTTGGGGCTTAAAATGTGAATTTTTGGAATCCCATCATGTTTACTTTTCGTTATTTGGGTCTCTTGTCAGTTTGTTTTATTAATCTTTTTTTTCATATTCCTGTAAGAAATTTCAAAAATGAATGTAGAGATGACCGAGTATACTGCTTAAACTAACAGCTTGGCACTCACCTCAAATGGTTATCCTAAACAGTAAAATAGACTAGAATAAAACAACTTGATATAAACACAAGTTCCCTTCTAAGGAATTTTGATGAAGGAGAAGACCATTAGGCCCATCAGAGCTCTTATTACCAATCAATGGTTGTTTGTCAGTGCTCTATCTATCCCTTTAAATGCTGAGTGTCAAGCAAGCATGCAACACGTACCGTTTTTGAATTTCAAAGCCAGGGTTCGAACCACTGACTTCCCAGACTTCGTGGAGACACTCGAATCATTATGCCATCGAGGACTGAAAAGTAAAACTAGACCAAAAAAGGGTGAACAGAAAACGAAGCGAAGTTTAATCCCACTTTTTGGGGGGGGGGGTTGAACACTTACATTTATAGTTAGGATTTGAGTTGTTGGTTTTGTAATGAACGGAAATATGCTTTTGGTTTTGTAATGAACGGAAATACGTTTCTCTCCCCAGGTTGTTTTTGTCCGTAAGAATCTTGCATAAATCACACACTGTGTAATAAATAATTACAAAATGCATTTGTATTACATGTCCATCGTTAAAATTAAAAAAATATACATAGAAAAGAAAGGTTGGTCCTCAAATGCATTTATAATTCCATGTTTGTGTGAGAAAATATTGTTACGAATTTGGGAATTCGATTGCACACAACATACAGGTTCCTTTGGTCAGCTATGTCGATAAGTGCTTGTTCCCGAGATAGCTCACCTTCCATTGTTTAAATGTTCAGAAATTGATTAGATGCGCTGCGTGATTTAATTTAATAGTTAAAGAGCGATCCCAACACAATGGAGACGTCCCTCCCCCCTCTTCTGCGAAGAGGAAGAAGAGCCCTTCCGTCCCGTGATTAATGACGTCGACAAATCCCTCCCACCCGTGGTTGAGCGGGGGATGGAACATGAGGGGATGTCACGCCGGGCGCAGGGGAGGGGGGGAGAAGGATAAAGAGGAGATCCTTTTTTTGTTCGTGCTGGGAGTTGGTGGGCGTCGTTCAGCGGGCCGTCGGGTCCTGCTTGGCTTGGGTTAGGTTTGAGGCCTTCGGAAGCTTTTTGCTTCTGCAGAGGAGTTGTTCAGCAGACCTTCGGGTCCTGCTTGACTCTGCTTAGGGTTGAGGCTTTCGGAAGCTTTTTGCTTCGGCTGGCTCAGTGAGCTTCGGCTGCGGCCTGGCTCGAGAGGAGGCTTTTTGGAGGCATTTTGCTTTGGTGGTTTAGTGGGCCTTCGGCTTCTGCTTGGCTCGGTAGACTTCTTGGAGAGCTGCTTTGTTTGGGAAAGAGTTGAGCCGGCTGCTCGGCTCGAGCTGCGAATGGTGGCTTCTTCTTCTTGGTTCGTGGAGCTCTTTGTTCTCTGTTTGGTTCCCGGCTTGGTGTGACTCATCGACCTCTTCTTGGAGGTGGTTCCTCGGGGAAGCGACGCATCGACGGGAAGGATCGGCGCCTTGTCTCACCAGCACATGTTGAGAAGCGCGGGAGGATTCGCGGGAGCCTGGGAAGGATCGCGGCTCATGGCGATTGGATCCAGCTCGCTCTCGCTGGAGCCCGGGTCCGAACAACTTGAAGACCACATAAGGTGGAGAGGTTCGAGATAGGTTCTGGGTTTCAGCTCACCTGTCCTCCAAGCTGGAGCTCGTTATTAAAGGCCTCAGCCACCATTGTGTGTGTGTGTGTGTGTGTGTGTGTGTGTGTGTGTGTGTGTGTGTGTGTGTGTGTGTGTGTGTGTGTGTGTGTGTGTGTGTGCAAACGTGTGTCCGTGGGACCGTCTAATAAGTAGGAAATTGTTCAGTGCTTTGTGTGCTGTAAATCTTTGCATTGCATTTCGTATAGTCGGAATAGTTCTGCTCTTACGTGCTTCCCTAGTTCCCCATTATTATTAATAAATACCCCAATTGTTAAATGTTTTCAGCTCCTCACGTCGATTCTTTCATTGACTGAGCATTTCGTGTGTTGGGAGTTAGAAAGCCGTTGGTTTGCCGTAAAAGGGGGACATTTGGACCAACGGTTCTCGGCGATTCAGCCGCTCGGAATCGCGCACGGGACAGGCTCGCCTCAGCAGTTTGTTCTGTATGAGTTCCGTCGAGGGTGGAATACCCCGGTAGTTGGATCACATGGGTATTTAGGTACATTGAAGATTGGCAATCGACCATACCCCACGTGATCTGCTCATTGGCGTATTTCGGTTCCTGTACAAGGACCTGAATGTGAAAGTCGACTCGGACTTATCCGGCCGGTGATCTATATTCTGGGTGATCGGTCGGGCCGACTCGACTTGCGGCTCCGTCAGAGCGGTCGGTTGGCGGCCGACCCCCGGTGCCGTAACAATATTAACGGATTGAATTACGATGAATGAGACACCAATCAGGAGTAAAGAATTTTGTTGTGGGTTGATGACGGGACCAATTGCTCTGGTCGGAGATGGACCGGAGTACATGTGAACTAACCGGTGGTCGTTCACCTCAAATCTTCATCGCAGGCAGTCGGAAATAGTGCACCATGGGAGAAGAAATTCTGTTATATGTGTAAGTCATGCATTAAAGCCTGCACAATTGTAAATATTTTCCCTGTATCATGTAATTGTGCACATCAATCTGCAATTGCTTTAGCAATGAGTTGGCCCATAATGAGCACAATGTGCCAACCTTTTATGATTTAAATTTGATGATTATGATGGTTACCAAAGTTGATCGTGTGATGTGCTCTTGATATCTTTAGGCCATGTTCTAAGTTGTACATATCATATCTTCAGGTTATTGTGATTTCCCCTCCCCTGCCTTTACTTATCCTTGTTTGTTCGTTGTCAGTTGGTTTGTTCTTTCTGTTTCAACAATCCCACTTGCCCCTTATTGCTGTGTTTTTCATATTGTGTGTGGCTTGTTCGCCCCCGTGTCCATTTTCCCCTCCCCTTGATCTCACTCTCACTTCCACTCTGTTGTTGATACATGCCCTTTCCATTTTGTTCCCTTCCATTCTGCTATAGCTCTTCTACGAGCCTCGATTATGTGTACAAAAAGTGTATGTATAATATAACTTTATAAGAGAATACAAGCATTGGGTTACTTTATGCACTTGTGATAGAGGATTTGTTTTCAGAATTGGCATCTCTTCCCACCTACAATATTCCTCCCTCTATCAGGAGTCAGTGGTTAAACCACTTGCACTATTCCAACGGTACCGTTTTTTTTTTTTTAACCCTTTTTGAAATAGTGGGATGGGGAGAGGGAGATTTATTTACCCATGACCTGACCCTGGGTATTCCAAGCAGGAATGCAAATTTTGGTGGAGGTCGGCCAAGCCATTTTTATTCCACAAAGAACAGACATACAGACATTGCCTTATTTTATACTAGCAGGGTTACCCGGCGTTGCCTGATGCTGTTCTAATCCTGTTGGCATTTTAAAGAAATAAAATTTGGATTTTTTTTCTATTTTGTTTTTGTGGGGGCCTAAGACACTTCCCTACCCCCATTTAAGAATGGGGTCAGAGATATTTTAATACTACTTTTCATATTGTGGCAAAAGCTTGGCACTATAAGAGCATCCAACTTTTTTTTTTTTCAAAATTTTCTTTTTGCTTAAAACACTTCCCATCACTCATTGATGAACCGTTGAAAGATTGACGAAGACCGTTCAGCCATGTCTGAGCACATTGGTGACAGAGAAACATCTCTCTAATAGTATAGATAGTAGGATCAGTACACCAAAAACGAAGTGTGATTAATGGAAGGGAAACCGGTTAAAATGGAAAAATGCAGGTTTTCATTTTACTCATAATGAGAAATTGTCATCATGCCACAGGAGGTGGAAGATGTGTCTCAGGGCATGTGTGGAACCAGCTTCCGAGTCATCATAGTGTCACCACACTTTGAAGGAAAACCACGTCTGCAGCAGCACAGGTAATGTGAAGCTCTGTTGCACTTGCATTTTAATCTCGATTTTTCTTTTCATTTAAAGTTCCAGTCTGACTTGTGATGTTTTTCTCATAGCCTCTGCCTCTGTCTCTCTCGCTCACCCCCACACCTCAGGCTTGTAAATTCATGCCTGGAAGAAGAGTTGAAAATCATTCATGCTTTCCAGCTGAAAACTATGACACTTGAGCAGTGGAAGAATCAGAAGATCCAGTAGCGGTTTAATTCACCGCATTGGGAACAAAAGACAGCAGTACGTGGTGGCAGCTAATGCAGATTTGTACAATTCCACGAGGTGCACCGATAGAAGCATGAAGGCAAAGCAATTGGAATGATGTTGCAATTTATATTACACATTTGTCCAGATCTCTCAAGCTTTGATTGGAATCACTTCCTTCAAAAATCGACTTGTGTTTGAGTTGGGTATTGGCAGGGCCAAGGTTCAATGGAACTTTTGGCCGGACAGTATCAAAATAAACCTTCAACTAAATGAGTGTTATGCTTTTGTAATTTTCCATTTCTTCCATGGGAGCGTCAAACTATTCCAGTACGCAAATGGATTTTTTTTCCATGGATTGAATGTTGGTATTCAAGACCAGTTTGGAAAAGGAACTACCTGATAAAAGTGACAGTTTTAAAATAAATATTTATGTGGGCATCACAAGTTAGATTTATATTTTCGAAAATCGTGGCTTTGTGAATTTTATAAAACCTGTTTCTGAGAAATTGGCATAAAAAGTTTAGCATACTGTTATTTTCATAACAGCCAGTTAGAGCTGAGAGATTCTTCCAGATTTATTTTTTCTTCTTCATGAATTTGTCCAAAAGGTCAATTGTCTTTAAAATGATGAAATACACCCATCCTCGGACAGAAATTGTGAAAATTATGTCTCCGTGTTCCTCATTTTGCTTACTTCTTCCTGGGTATCTAGCTTCTTCCTCCAACATTATCCTATTTCTTCTCCTCGCTTCAAAAAACAAACAAGCAACAAAAAAGCTTTACTTTTCACTCCACAACGATTCTCATTTCTCCTTGAATTTCCTTCTGTTTCTAGTTCTACATTTTTCCCCCCACCCCTCTTTTCTCAATATCTCAAAACTGAATCTGCATTAAATATAAATGCTTATTCCTCCTTTTAAAAGAAAAACAACTTGAAATCAATAAAATATTAAATATGCATTTCAACCCTTGTATCGGCTTCAGAAATGCTACACGTGTTTTCCTTCATCACAATGTCTCTCTTTCTTCACAAGGATTATTTTTTCAGAGGTGCTTCTCTGCTCGGCACTTGGTCCACCGATCAACCCCCCTCCCCCCACTCTGCACAGTGAAGTGTTTCTGCATGTGTTCAACAAAGGATCACATCTCCCATCCCATGATCTGTGTCTCTGTTTGCCGAAGTTGGAAATCTGGAATTGGAGTAAGCATCCACCTCCACCCCACCCACTCAAAGCTTCATGTTTGCCATTTCTGCATCCTTCCTCAGCACAACTTCTCAATGCTTCCCCCTCACTCCACCCTCTCAAACCTTTCCCCACACACTCAGACCTTTCCCCACACCTCAAACACTCAAACCTTCCCCCGCACCCTTCACACTCGCACTTTCCCACTCGTCCCAACCCCACAAAGCCTTTCCCCATGTATAGTTGTGTGGATCTCAAACATCTGAGGTATCCACTCTAACCTGACATCTCTCAATCCCGGCCACTGAAGATAAACCAGATATCTGTTTAACAATCTTTCCTTCCACAGGACATCCCTGATTCCTTGGCACCTCTTCCCAGTTATTGTCTCCTCCGATTTGATAGGCCTGAATTATGCCCCGGCGGTGGAGTTGCACTTTACATCAAGAACACAATTTCTCGCTGTCCATGTACTGACTGATGTTACACCTCCCATTCCCCAGGAGTACATCTGGCTGCGACTTCCCCTCCATTCCCATCTCTTGTTTGTCTGTTTGTTGTATTATCCTCCTAACAATGATGACTCCATTTACATCTCTCTCATACAACATGGATAAACTTTTAACCACTCATCCCAACTCTCACTTCCTCATATGTGGAAATTTCAATTGTCACCATGCAAATTGGCTGGGTGTCTACCTCTCTCACCATTCATGACACTTCACCAAAGGACCTCTGCGACTCCATGGACTAACTTGATCTGTGAACTTTCCAACCCATATTTCTCCCAATGGCAAATCCTCCCTTCTGGACTGGGTGATGTCTAACTTTCCCACAAATGTCTCCTACTCTTCCTCTGATCATGTGCCCTTGGGTGGGAGGTGGGGGGGGGGTATATGGGTAGAAGAGGAAAGGGATGAGAGGAACAAGGTAAGGCAGGGAAAATGATGTTGGTGCTTATATTCATCTTGCACTTTCCTTTTGGTAAGATATGTTCAGAGGTATGCACACTCACCTCTAAGCCCTGCAGCCTGAATGTGAATATCAGCCCAGCTATAAACTTTCATAGGCAGGGTGATTCATGTGCACAGTCCCTCGGGTGGACGTTAAAGAGTGTCCCATCTGCCACCATTAGTTGGAGGACATTAAATATCCCACAGTGTCCTTCATGAAGAGTAGGCAAACCAGTACCATGGCCAGGTTCAAAATTCCTGCCCTAACTACTGCTGGAAGAGGGATGGCAAACCCCTCAGCATGACCCTTGCCAAGAAACTGCTTTGGCAGAACCAGCACTGTAACAGAGTATGGTACAATGGATCAGATGTTCCAGGGAATTGCAGGGGCTTCAAGTTGGAAGTCTGCGAGCCATGAGTGGAGATTACCTTGGATACCATAGGAAGAGTTTGGTGAGCAGGGCAGGGTGCCAGACCATGTCAAAAGCACGCAATATGTCTATGGGTATGGCTCTGATTTCATGTCCGGCATTGAGGACCTCCATCCATTGTTGGGAGAGCAGAAGCCGCATATCCAGGGTAGAGTGACCTGGTCTGAAACCAAATTGATGATCGGAAATCAAGCCATTGGAGAAGAGGAAGGATTTAATGTCTGAAGTGATGGTGGATTCCATAACCTTGCTGATGATTGGGAGAAGGCTGATTGGTCTATAGTTACAGGGATCTGTTTTTGCACCTTTTTATGCAGGGCAGTAATGCTTGCTGATTTCCAAGCAGATGGCAGATGACCTTGAGCAAATGAGAGGGTGAATAGAACAGAGAGAGGGTGAGCAAGAGCAGAGGAGTAGGTTTTTAGGACACGTGGACTGATGCCATCTGGACCAATTGCAGAATTATTATAATTATGAAAAGTAGTTTAAAAAGCACGTGCCACAATTTGATGCATAAGGGATACTTGGAGACCCTACCAGTCAGCCTGATTGAAATGCCAGACTCGATGGCACTGAGGTCGTTCTCTAATAACAGCCAGAGAGATGTTTACTTTTACAAGCACGTGGTCAGAAGAACCAATTGGAGCAGAGGAAGAACAGCAGATATTTTCAGGGAAATTTGTCAAAATCAGATCCAGAAGAGATAGAGTACCATTGGTTGAGATCTGGGTCGGGAAATTGACCGATTGAGTCACAGAAAGCTTTTGCTGAAGTGCCATGACAGGTGGGAGAGGTACCCACCTAGCCAACTGGCATGATGACAGTTGAAGTCGCCACATATGAGGAAGAGAGAGTTTGGATGAGAAGATTGAAGTTGGTCCATGTTTTCGCATTGTGAGGTGCAAATGGAGTCATCACAGTTTGGTGGACGGTACAGTTCACATATAAACAGGAGGTGGGAGTGGAGGGGAATCGGTAGCCAGAGGTATTCCTGGGGGTGTGGGGGAGTGAGGGCAGTGCATGGAGAGTGAGGAATAGAGTCTTTGATGAAGAGAGCAACTCCTCCACCAGGACGAGGCTCAGGTCTGTCATTCTGGAGGAGGGAGAGATACTTGGGAGTCAGAGACGTCTTGAGGGAGGAAAGTTTCTGTTGGGCAGATTATGTCTGGTTTGTCAGTGGCAACCTGTATGGAAAGATCTGTAAGGTTTGAGCGAAGGCCCTGGAAATTTGAGGTCCACACTGTTAATGAAGAGGGGGGGGGGAGGAAGCTTTGGGTGCAGTGGATGGGAGGGGAGGGTAGGACAAGGGAGGAGGGAGGTAAGGAGAGTTGTTAAAAGAGTGTGGGAGATTGCAGAATAGCTCGTGGAGGGGGCTGGATGAGGAGGAGAAAAGGCTCTGTGGTGCTGGGGGAGGGGGGCAAAAGGCAGTTGAGGATTTGAGGAGGTGAAGTGATGAGATGGAGGTGAGAGGGCAGGGGAAGGAGGCAGCTTTGTGGATGAGGGGGTGGGGGACATTGAGAAGGGTGAGTGAGGGGGGTGAATGGTGGGAGAAGGGAGAGTTGAGGGAGAAAGGTGAGGGGGGAGTTTTTGAGAAAGGTGAGAGGGAGGCTTGGAAGGAGAAGAGTGTGATGGTTGCTTTGAGAGGGGTGAGTTGACACTGAAGTTGGAAAAAAACGAATGGTTGATGGAAAGCAAACATTCAGAGCAAACTGGGTTTTTAAAATTTTTAGTCAGAGATGCGATTAACGACATTACTTGATGGATGCAATAAAGGTGAATTCAGAGAATGGAGAGAAGAAACGCTGTAACAGTTGGATTTTTTAGGCAAGGTTTGGGGGAAAGGTCGACTTGAGAGCAGTCTGTTTATATAGAAGAAGAATAGTGAATTATGATACAGTAAAGAGCCCCACACGTGCGAAAGAGGAAGATGAAGCATTATAAGAGATCGTTTTTATTATTATTATTATTATTATTATTATTGTTTGAGAGAGTTTTCATCAGATTGGGTCATGGAAATGTTGTAGAAAAAATCGTGAGGTGAATGGTGAATTTGGATCGGTAAACGCAGTGGGTGGAAACAGATCACGTGGTTACAGAAGAAGCACGTGGCTATGGGAGGTGTATAGTCAAAAGTGAATTTATTTATTTTCAATTAGGATTGTGTAACATTCGGAAAAGGGAAGGTTGAAGTAAAGTCGTGGAGGTATGTGGTGAATTTGGAACTGTAAACGCAGAATGAAGCTGCTGGGTCGATAAATCGTATCAGGAAAAGGGTGGAAAGAGACATGTGGTTACAGGAGCTATATAGATCGAAAGGATACAAGGAAGATTATTAATTTTGATGTATTTTTGAAGAATAGGTAAGATTCGGGTATGGAAGGTTGTAGGAAGAAATCGTTAAGGTAATGGCGAGAATGGGTCAGTTCAAGTCGAATAAAGATGGTGTGCTGGCAGGAGGAAGAAGAAGAAGTATTGGGACTCGTGGGTATGCAAGGAGAAAAGTCGTTTTTTTTGGATTTAAGACAAGAAACAGTGTTTAGTTGGGAGGGATGGGGGATGTTGGGAAAGAGGGGAAAATAGGAATTGAAGGTAATAGGGAGAGAATACAAATACAAACGATTGTACACCAAGAGGAGAAGGATGGGCAGGCCTCAAGGAACCAGGAAAGACAATGTTGACGAAAACTCACAAAATATCACCATTTTTTTAAACAAAACCGAACTAGAAACACAGTAACATGTTGGTGAGAAAATAAACAGTTAAAATGGGACAGATAATGACCGGAAACTTAACTTTGACAAAGTCAGTAGAGAGCCCTGAGAGACCCTGCCGTTGCTCCAAACCCAGAACCGGAAGTCTTGAGGGGAATGGTGAATTTTGATCGGTAAATGCAGGGGGTGGAAACCGATCACGTGGTTACGGGAGAAGCACGTAGCTATGGGAGGTGTATAGTCAAAAGTGAATTTATTTATTTTAAATCTTCTTCTTCTTCTTTTGGCTGCTCCCGTTCGGGGTCGCCACAGCAGATCATCCGTATGATCCGCATAGTGATTTGGCACATGTTTTACGCCGGATGCCCTTCCTGACGCAACCCTGGTCGCCTCTTACGACACAGGGATATGGTACACCTATTTTAACCGGGGTATACACCGGCCCAGTATACTGGTACTCATTTTGCCGACCTCGGAAGGATGACAGGCTGAGTCAACCCACTGGTGTATTAATTCAGTGGCTCAACGGGGCTTAAACTCACTCAGGACCTTTTGGATCCCAAGCTGCTGCCCTAACCACTGCGCCAACACCAGGCTCAATTTATTTATTTTAAATAAGGATTGCATAACATTTGGAAAAGGGAAGGTGGGTGTGGTGTGGCTGAAGTGGGTGTGGCTGAAATAGCCAAATCCACTAATTAGAAGGGATGTCTGCATACTTTTGGCCATATAGTGTATGTTAAGATTGAAAATTCTCATCTGACCTATGTTTTCACTTGTCCACTCATGATCCACGTGAAAAAGCCCTTATTTCAACACAAGATTCAAGACATCTATGGCCATTGAAAACCCCATTTCTCAGAAGTGTGTCAGTCAAATCCAACAAAATTCGGTATGTTGCTCCATTATAACCAAGCCTGATATTCAGATAAAGTATGGTGAGAATATCACTTGGTTATGAAAAATTATTTGTTGTATCAACTGCATTAAAATTACGTTAATTCCTTTCACATCAATTTATGCCGACGATTTGATTTCATGTTTTCTTTTTCTTCTCCTCCCTCATCTCTTAATGTTTTGTCGATATCTGGTGATCCAACAATGGAGAGCCCAGAAAAAGCTTTGTAGCAGAAACATCTTAGGTCTGACGGCACACATGCTGATGACTCATCTTGCATGCAAAACACCAATATGACAGTTAATAGCTGGGCCGAGATTTGAACCCAGTTTAGACAGCTTGGAGGCGAGTGTGCATGCGTATGTCTCAGCTTGTGCTTCTCAACCTGGGTGAATGGGAGGGTGAATGACTGGTTAATGAATGTGTTTACAACTTGTAGAATCTACTGTAGCTGCACACTGGAACCAGCAGAACTTGCTGGAGGGAGCAGTGGTCTACCAGGACCCCGATGAGAAGCTGCTGGTATTGGCATTTCTCAAGATAGCTCATCATATTGCAGAAGAAGCAGCCATTCAGCAAAGCAGAGAATGTGATCCTGCCATGTTTGGAAGTTTCTGCTGAGTATATCCATCGAGGAAAGAAGGCAGCTTCTTGCTTCGGACTGCAATTTGACAAGACAACTGATGTGGGTAATGAGGAGGCAGGCCTGGATTGGACCAAATATGTGGCTGTGACTAATGATGGAGTTGCTGCCATGGTTGGGGCTTACCAAAAACACAGTGGACACACACATCAAAATTACATCCCCAAAATGTTTTCCAGCTCACTGTTTGATTTATTGAGAGGCACTAGCTGCGAAACGGCAATCTGTGCCTGTGCGTTCTGGGAAAAACGCTGCAAAGAACGATCTCGAATAAGTCCTCCAAGATACTGTGAAAATAGTGAATGATATCCCTGTGTGTGCCAAGCAATCCCGTTTGTTCTCACAGTCTGTAAAGATATGGATGCTGCATACACGAAGCTGCTGTTTCATGCAAAAGTCCGATGGCTCTCGAGAGTCAAAGTGCTTTCCTGCGTTCTGGCTCTGAAAGACGAATTTTCTGTATTCTTTGAAGAAGAAAGTGAGAAGGCTTCAAAGTTTCAGGATGACGATTGGTTTGCCAGGTTGAATTACATATCCTCCATATTCGAACCTGTCGATCCAGGGAAAAGTTACGGGGAAGATGGAAGGCTTCAAAGGGAAAATTGATTTGCGGAAAGGTCATGTCGAGAAGAATCATTTTGCCAACTTCATCCCCCTGGACAACTTCCTGAAGCAGAGTGAGTGGGAAGAAAGTGCTCCTACTTTGGAAGGGAAGATTAAGGACCATCTCATGCTGTTGGGGGAAAACCTGAGTGTACTTTCCAGAAAATGAGGCCGAATCTTTTCAGGAAATGATGTGCATTGTGAATCCCTCTGTGTCCGAGCACATGAAAAGAGCTCAACCGGGGTACCTCAGTCACTTCGGATTTTGTGCATACATCTCCCTTCACTTTATTTGACTACTATGGGGACTTCTGGGTATGTCCGATTCAATTTCCTGAATACCAGGCCCTGGCAAGGAAAGCCATATATCCATCCTTGTGCACATGCCCACCACATACATTTCAGAGAAGTGATTCTCAGCATTGGTCGAGATCAAAAAGAAGAAGCGGAATGCTTTCCTGGACCTCGATCCTGTGATGTGGGGAGCCCTGGAAACATTCATCCTTGCTATGATGCCATCACAGACCAAATGCAGCAGAGAAGACATTAGATTTCGTTGTATAATTTAGATGTCGGCATATTGTTATTAGGAAAGGATGCATGATTCTGTGTGGGAGGTCAGAGGATCACCTTGCTTCTCATTCAAGTTTGTTAATCGAAATGTAGACATGAAAACGATCACAACCATGTGTGCAGCTCTATTTGGTTGACTTGTATCTTGTTCTGGCATGATATTGTAGTCAATAGTATGAAAATAATGGTTCTGGTATAATCCTCATTAAAATTTAAATGTAATTCCTACTATTTGGTTTTGAACTCACCATAGTTGAATCCATTGCTTCACGAAGGGGTGAAAATTTTTGGAACCAATTGTTTATGGCGAATGACGTTGGAAAAGGTTGAGAAGCATTGCTCTCGGCCATCCTGCCTGTCCTTAAGGATTGCTCATTTGAGCTTTCAGAATCTATGCCTGTGTTTTTTTGTGCATTTATCACTTGAATTTCTTTACTACAACTGTCGTGTCACCAACAGCACAATACTGTATATTTATCCCAGAGATCGAATCAAAATTCCATTTTCGTGAATCTTACATATCAAGGATGGAAGAGTAAAGAGATAGAGAGAGAAGGATATCATTCATGGCTTGTGAGTGACAACATAACTATGGAAACAACATGGTCTCCCAATGCCAACAAAAGCAGTTGATGAACTTGTTTGCTAACATTTGGTCATGAAATCAAGCAGACAAGTAAAATATGAATTTTGGGTCTGAAGAAGTTTGCTCTGAATTTCATCGAATGAAAAGACCCAAATGTAACTGTGTTGTGGGAAACTTAGTCGACCAAACAACCAATCGCAGAAAGTTACATTATTTTGGTTACCATTGAGAAAGTGGTGATGCAAAACAAAATGGTTGGAAAGTGGAGCCCAAGGTCATCCAAGGTGCTACTTGCATTTTTTTTTTGTTCTTGTTAAGAACGTTTCAATGAAGGATGACATATACATGAGGCAAAGAAAAATGCAGTCAAATCATTAAAGGCAAAAAAAAAAATTACTTGAGGTTGATGATGTGACAGTCGCAGCTCCTGCATGCCACATACTTGTATCATGCAATATTGTTTAAAAAAAAAACAAGCATAAAAACAAACAAATGTAAGAAGCGATGTTGAAAGGAAAACGAGAGCAACGTATAAGTAAGGGTGGTGAGAAAGCTTAGTTGAGAGCACACATGGCCCTAAGCTGTATGCTTTGCATTTCATTCTTGCCAATTCCAGCAAAGGGCATTGTCTGCATCTTTAAGTGCAAGTGGAATATTGCCGTTGAAGTTAACCACAGTTGTCCCATGGTGTTTTGGAGGCAGGTTTTCAGCCAACGGAGAGAACTGAATAAGTGCTCTGCTTGGCATGAAAGCCATGAAGTAACAGGGCAAACCAAGCAGTATCTGGTGAAGTTTCTCCACCAGGTAGAAAAGACTCCTCATATCAGGTTACATGGCAATAAGTGCTCCCCGAGCATCAAAAATAGTTTTTGGGTGGAAATTCTGATGAAACATTTTCAACTGGACCGGAAGTGCTTCATAGTCTAGTTCAGTATACATGTCGATGCGATTTTTGTCCATTTTGGAAGTTAACACCTCGTCGTTTCCAAACACTGATATACAGCCAACCCAGTAGTTCATGTTTTGTTCAGTAGCTGATCTAGCTGCTGAAGGGTAGCGTCTACAATTGCAAAGACCACTCATCTGTTGGGCTCCACTCAGGGGCGGATCCAGAAGGTAGGGGGTACCCGGCGTGTACCTCCCCTGAACCTCTCCCCTACCATGAAAAGCGATCGTTTTTTGCCTCTGCTGACGAAGTCGCTGGAGCCATTATGTTTTCGGGTTGTCTGTCCGCACATCCGTCCATGCTAATTTTCTCTGTTTTCTCTGCAAATGGTTTTCCGATTAACACGAAATTTTCACAATGTGTGCGACTAATGTAGAATGTTATAATGATAATTATGACGTCATAGGTCACGTGATGTGGCAGCCATGTTGGAAAAAAGGGAAAAAATTGAAACTTGGCAGATGGCAAGTATTCCTCATGGGAATTAAGGTATGATTTTTGTTTGATGTCATCGGTGCCTTCGTTATGACAGATGTGCCAGCTGACTTCATGGCCATCCACCACCTGCTCCCATGGCTTCACGTAACTCTGATTGGGAGGCCAAAATGGGGTGATACACCTTGCCCAAGGGTGGTTAATGTAGGCAAAGGCCACCTCCATTAATAAGGATTGCTGCCTTTACCCCATTAAACCCTTTGCCTTTGGTTTCAAAACCTGAAACCGCAAGGCACCGGCAGCTTTGGACTCAGTTTCCTTATAGATGTGCTGCCTACCAAGGATAATGAGCCCCATCTGCCCAAACCAAGGTGCCATTGATTCGACTATCATCTCGACACCCATTAATGAAAACAACCCCACCATGAGAAGGCTGGTGCAATGCCAGACTGTCAGGGGCTGTTTGAGATGCTGAGTCATTGGAGTATGTGACACACCTTGAGAGCTTATCCTCAATGCTACTCCGTGACACAACAGTCCATGGGGTCTCATTCCATGAGGATGACTATAAATTTTTCTATTAATTAAGCCTCTGCAGATGGGAATTGCTTTGTGAGCAAAAGCATTTAAATAATAGTATTAACTAGATTGTGATTGAATGTATCAATATTTTCATCACTCAGTTCTTCCTTGACAAACTCCGAACATCGATTCGAGAAGGGACTCCAATCAGCCTTTCTCAGATTACAACTGGGTGATCTGTCCAGTTCGTCAAGAGCTCTTGCCATTTTTATCTCACCTGTTCGAAGAACAGAGAACTATAGTGATACCCCCGGCGTGGGCGTCAGCGTCGGCGTGAGCGTCAGCGTCAGCGTGAGCGTGAAAATGTTAAAGTTTATGGTGCAAGTTATTTAGAAGCTTGCCATTCATTTAATATGTGTACTTGGATGCTGATATTTGGCATGGAGGTTCCTTTGGGGTATATTATTGATGTAGTGAAGTTGAAATAAAAAATAATTTCAAATGTTTGAAATTTTTGACCTGTTTTGAACTTAACTTTTTTGTAGCACATCAACGTTAAAGTTTTTGGTGCAAGTTATTTTTTAGACGCTTGCCGTTCATTTAATATGTGTACGAGGATGCTGATATTTGGCATGGACGTTCCTTTAGGGTATACTATTGGTGTAGTGAAGTTCAAATTAACAAACGATTTTAATTTTTTTTTAAATTTCAACTTAAGATGGTGTCAAAGCCACCCAATGCTCGCCTGTTTCTACTAGACGCTTGCCATTCATTTAATATGTGTATTAGTTTACTGATTACAATATACGAATACATATATTGCTTTAAAATTATTTGGATCAGACTTCACTGCAATGCTTTATAAAAATATTATTGGACTAGTGTTTTAAAAACGATAAATGTATAAACAGGCGAGCATTGGGTGGCTTTGACACCGACTCTCTGGTTACATTTGTGATCACCATGAAATGGTCACTGCCCAGACCATTTTTGTGGACCATCCAATCACATCGAGTAGCTATTGATGAGACAATTCAGATCCATGTGCTGATAAACTTTTTGCTTTCTAATGGATCACAATCCTTATTAATTAGACGAGTCACTGAACTGTTTGGGGCTTCAGGATGGCTCAGGTGTACACACACTCACTGTCTAATCTGGGTTTGAATCTCAGCACAGCTAT
>NC_140964.1:99454671-99569671 GCF_056783735.1 Eptatretus burgeri | reverse complement strand
GTATATATGTATATACGTGTGTATATATATATATATATATATATATATATTAGACGACCCATGAACCCGTCAGGTTCCCCCTGTGACAGCGGTTGATGAAAAAAAAAAAAGGACACGAAATTTTAATATTATTTCGTGGTCAAACTTTATCTTGAAGAAAATTTGAGCATTTACCTCAGGAGTCATCGTTCAACGAAGTACCCGTCTGAATACAATTTTATTTATTAATGAACACAGAAGTATCAGATCAAAATGGCGACGTTTGTTTTAAGCTTAAAAACAAATCGTTCTTTGTCTGTACTAAATGTTTGAGATTTTAAAAGAAATCATTTCAAGAAGAAAAAAATGATAGCTCCAGCGAACTATATCGCCGAAGCTGTTTGCATTGATCAAATTATCCTGAAGAGTACCTGACTGAATCGGGAATTGATTTCTTAATAATTTTTTCGTTGCCCGATTTTAGCGAAACTTGATACTTGATACTGCACAGTTTAACCAATCTCAATGTTTTAAGTAGGGAAATGTTGGCTTAAGGATTGTCCTGTTTAAATGTGCATCATATGGAGGGTGATGCATTGTCAATAAATAGCAAGGGTTTAAGGTTTCTCTCTATCGAGTGCAGCCTGTGGCTGCTGGTTGCATCATTGGTTGGGATGCAGCTATGCCACTGATGCAGTGTCCCCCTTACCAGTGCACTGGTGCTCATTTTGCCGACCTCGGAAGGATGACAGGCTGGGTCAACCTCCTGGTGTATTTTTAATTCAGCGGCCAACGGAGCTTTACCTCAGGATCCTTGGATCCCAAGCCACCACCCTAACCACTAAGCCAACACCAGGCTTAGAGTTTAAGGTGAAGGAATTATACGTGAAGCTTTTTGTGAAAACCACAAGTGAGGAATTTTCAGTGAGGCATTTCAGGTGTGGCCTTGTGAAAGAGAGGGGAGGAGCTTGAAAGAGGCATTATCCAGGGAGTGAGGGGAGGAAATTTTGGGCTCTTGATGTTCGGCGCTTTCGCAAGAGTTGGTTTGGCCTCAGAGCAGAGAGATATCTTTGGCGCTTCTGAGAGGCACAGTTCGCCTTCTTCCCAGCAGACACACGACGTCGGGAATCGGCCGCTTGGTTGAACAACCAGATCACGACGCGGTACAGCCGCAGCGCGCCCCGCGATTATCAAAAACTGTTTATTCTGCCTCGTGTGTTGCCATGGTGACCGCTTTTCCACCTCGTGACGTGTGTGGTTGTGTTTGCCTGTCACCGGAGGAGAGATCTGATTGGCTAATTGCTATTTCCCCATCACGAGCCGCCATTTGCAAGCTTTGGTTAAACTTGTGAACTTTCAGCTATTTCTGAGTGTGACACACAATCCGTTTTAATCTGCAGAAGACTTCCGCTTTTATAGTTAAAATTATCTTCTGCCATGATCATTTTTGGTAAGTATAATATTATAAATTGATTTTATGTCTTGGCTTTTGTTTTTGGACGTTTTAAAGATCACAGATTCCATGATGTGTTCCTGTTACTGGTGTGCTGGAATCTATATCGTTACATTCAATGGAAACTCTCCCGGGCCTGAGCCCTTCGGGGCACTCGATCGTGGTTCGAGCGTTGGACTCGGGAATGGCATCTGACGATCGAATCCTCCAACACCCGATTTCATCGTTTGTTTATCACATTTAGCTGTCGCTGACATGGCCCTGATCGTGTGGAGAAATCGACGGTAAATAATGAATTCGTTTTTCCGCGGGCCTGGTGAAAAAAAAACACCGCTCTGTGGTAAATAAAGGGAACTCTGTAAAAATTACTTTGGACAAGTTTAATTGGTTCAGAACCTTTTAAAATATATTTCTGGTGTGGATAATGCTTCCGCCGTTCGGGTCCGACGAATTACCGCATTGTACCACAATGTAACAAATTTAAAGTTCCACTGCCCTTAAAAAAAACCTCAATTAATATTTTTTTTTATGTCCTCTTTTAATGAGTTAGGCCGAACCAAAGGCAAAAGGAAAACAATTGTCAGTTATTGTTCGCCGAAAAATGTGGTTTTGTCATTAAAAAAATATTAACCCTTTGGCCGCCGACAAACTGCCGCTTATAACAATGAAGCCTTCATTGTGGTAGTTTGTCACTTGGGGAGTTGTTCAAGTTTTTCGGTGCACAATTGTTTTCCTTTGGTAAAATGGTTATCAAAAGACATGAAAATAACATTATATAATGAAGAATGATATTAATTGAGGCTTTTTAAGGGCAGTGGAACTTAAAATTTGTTACAAGCTGCTTCGAATACTGGTGTACTAAATTGTTTTTATTTTCTAAAATATGGGTGAATGTCCAATGCTGTGATGTCCACATACAATTTGTGTGGAAAGAATGGGAAGAGACCTTTCCGGAACCTGAATTTTTATAAAGTTGTCAGAGGAAATGTATTCTGCTAAATGACAGTTTATAATGTGCATGACTTGAGCGTAATTGACATTGCAAGTCTTGTTTGATGATCATAAAGCCAAATATATACGAAGTGGAAATTCTTATTATTTTTCAGACAGTACCATGACCAGTCAGCCAACAGCAACAGAGGCAGATGTGGACACTGCCATATCACAACATTTGAAATATGCCCCTGATCGGTGTGGAGGTGCGGACAGGAACAACCCTCATCTATCTATAATTCCAGGTGTGTGTGTGTGTGTGTGTGTGTGTGTGTGTGTGTGTGTGTGTGTGTGTGTGTGTGTGTGTGAGAGAGAGAGAGAGACCGCTGTTTCTCGACAACCACTGATCCGATCTAATTGAAACTTGCCAGCTATATTGCTGGGGACCTGAGTGTGTGCCTTTTCAAGGTTTGATATTAATTGGACAAGTGCTTCCCAAGTTATGGCCGTTTATTTACCAAACTACCAACTGTGTAGGCGTGGCCGATGGGGAAGAGATCCTCAGCCGCGTTCCCCATTACGGGTTACAACGTACGGACTTCTGGATAGTGATGACTTACTGTATTCTCATAATTTCTCTTTCTTATGCGCATTTATAGATAAACACAATGCCCCAATCCAGTCGTCATTTACGAGAGTGAAGGAATGGCCTGTGTTGTTTGAAAGTTGTTTTTTTTTTTGCACGTACGGGCGCGCACGTATGGACACGTACTAGTGTAATAATAACGAGTAACAGCAACATGCTGTGCCAGCCGTCCACGTCCTTGATTATTAAGAATTTGCAGCATAGTTAATTGTAATGTTGTATGTTGGAAACCCAGCCTAAGTTTACATTGTGAAAATATTTACATGTACTTTTATGCAGAATGAAGTTATTTTCTTTTCTTGTGAAATTAAGATTGAAAACACCCAACAAATTAATTTTTTTGTGCTTTGGAATTATTTATGTGAGATGCATTCAAAATTGTGTTTTCATACTTAATGATGTTACATTTATATTTTTTCTTTGTATGAATATATATATATATATATATATATATATATATATATATATATATATATATATATATATATATATATAGATTTGGTCTCATTGATTTGCCTGATTGTAATTCAGTTTTATATAATTTTATGCACTGTTCATATAATGTCAAGTATCATCTGTTTAAGTCTTTTTGCACCTCATTCTATTGATGTCCGCTGTGGGACATAAGTAAAAATATTTCTAAATTGTATATATCATGGAGAAATTCTATCAGAAAGGTGTTTGACTTCCCAAGTAGGAAGTAAAAGTTTTTACGATCCTTTTGAATTTATATGATCAGTACCCATATTGTACTCTTTTACCAGTCATTGCTGAATTTCTACCTATTGAATGTCAACTATTATGTCATATAGCAAAATTTATATGTGGTTCTTCGTCTTCTCATAATTCATACCTGAGGTTGCTTAATTATGAATCTTGTAACAATGGGTAGTATGCCATCAGTAGCCCAAAATTTTAATTACATTTTATATAAATGCAAGTTATCTGTCAATACCTTTTATGCTCCGAATGCCCATAATGTATGCAAGCATAGAATTATCATCAGTTTTACTAACTCTCTCTCTATTGAGTGCAGCCTATGGCTGCTGGTTGCATCATTGGTTGGGACGTGGCTATTCCGCTGATGACATACCAGTACACTGGTACTCATTTTGCCCTTACCAGTACACTGATACTCATTTTGCCGACCTCAGAAGGATGACAGGCTGAGTCAACCTCCTGGTGTATTTTAATTCAGCAGCCAACAGGGCTTGAATTCAGGACCCGAGGATCCCAAGCCACCACCCTAACCACTAAGCCAACACGTGGCTTAAGTTTTACTAACACTGCATGATGATGATGTTGTTGTACTTAAAGGTGCCTTTGTGCAGTCAATTATATTTGAGAGAGAAGCTCCACAGTTCCTCTATGGAGCAGAACTTTCTGAATTTGAATTGTTATCTGTGCTTTGCACAAAGTGAATTTGTCAAAAAGGTATTTACGACTTTTGCCCATGTGGTATTTCTTTTTATTCCCCATTTTTCGTGTATGTTTCTCAATTGCAATGGTATCTACTTTTATTTATTGTACGTTTGTATTTGAGTGTGCTTTTTTGGTACGGATAAAGATACTGTATTATTATTGTTAATACTGCTTGTATATTTTTCCAGAATCTGGAAAAATAGATAGATAGAAGATAGAAGCTTGAATAGAAAAATAGATAGAAGGCCAGAAGGAGTTACATTGTGTGTTTGTGGATTTAGAGAAAGCTTATGATAGGGTGCCAAGAGAGGAGTTGTGGTATTGTATGAGGAAGTCGGGAGTGTTGGATAAGTATGTGAGGATCGTGCAGGATATGTATGAGGACAGTGTGACAGCGGTGAGGTGTGCGGTAGGAATGACGGACCGGTTTAAGGTTAAAGTGGGATTGCACCAAGGATCGACTCTGAGCCCTTTCCTGTTTGCAATGGTGATGGACAGGTTGACGGACGAGATCAGACTGGAGTCTCCATGGACTATGATGTTCGCGGATGACATCATGATCTGTAGGGAGAGTAGGGAGCAGGCTGAATCGAGCCTTGAGAGGTGGAGGTACGCACTGGAGAGAAGGGGAATGTTAGTCAATAGGAGTAAAACTGAGTACATGTGCGTAAATGAGAGGGAGGGTGGTGGTATGGTGCAGTTGCAAGGAGTTGAGGTGGGGAAGGTGGATTGGTTTAAATACTTGGGATCAACTGTCCAAAGTAACGGAGAGTGTGGGAGAGAAGTGAAAAAGAGAGTGCAGGCAGGATGGAGTGGGTGGAGAAGAGTTGCAGGAGTGATTTGTGACAGAAGGGTAGCTGCAAGAGTGAAGGGGAAAGTATACAAGACGGTAGTGAGACCAGCTATGTTGTATGGTTTAGAGGCGGTGGCGCTAACAAAAAGACAGGAAGCAGAGCTGGAAGTGGCAGAGTTAAAGATGCTGCGATTCTCGTTGGGAGTGACGAGGATGGATAGGATAAGAAATGAGTATATTAGAGGGACAGCGCAGGTAGGACGGTTTGGAGACAAAGTGAGAGAGGCGAGATTGAGATGGTTTGGACATGTGCACAGGAGGGAAACGGAGTATATCGGGAGAAGGATGTTGAAGATGGAGCCGCCAGGCAGGAGGAGAAGAGGAAGGCCAAAGAAGAGGTTCATGGATGCGGTGAGGGCGGACATGCGGGTGGTTGGAGTGTCAATGGAAGATGTGGAGGATAGAGCGAAATGGAGACGGTTGATCCGCTGTGGCGACCCCTAACGGGAGCAAGCCGAAAGAGGAAGAAGAAGAAGATTTTTCCAGAATCATGCTCTGCGTGATACGTGTTAATAAATGATTATGAATTACAGTTGTTTTCAAGTTGTGGTCATTATGTGTTTCTGTGCAACATATAATGATGTTGCAATACAACTTCAATGTTTTGATAATGGCACCGGTGGAACAGCGGTGCTCTGCTGGCGCCAGACCTACGGGTCGAGGGCTCCATCAAGCTGGAAGCTGAAGGGTGTCATGCACTGCAATGCTCGTTTCTTTGGCGTGCATGGAAAAGGGTAAAAACAAAAACTCCATTTTATGAACGTTGTGATAATGTTGAAAAATAACGTCATGCTTCAATGTTGTCACAACGTTGAAATCTGACGTCATGGGTGTTGCAAATACAACTTCCCACTGACCCAATTCTGACGTCAGGTCCAACCAGAACACGACGCTGCAACAACGTCAGATTTCAACGTTGTCACAACGTTGTCACAACGTTGAAATTTGATGTCATGGGTGTTGCAAAAACAACTTCCCACTGACCCAATTCTGACATCAGGATAGAACCGGCAAACGACGTTGCAACAACGTTGTGTGCCTGCTGGGTTGTGTTCCTGCCTTATCCTGTTCGTCTTCGTGCCTCGTCACCTGCTCACCTGTTTCTTCCTGCCTCACCTGTTCGTTGTTCCTGGTTCTGTGGTGTAGTCTGCGGGCCTACGGGGAGGGGCATGATGATGATGCATGATGGGCGCGATGATTGGAGGAGTGGTCGTGGTGGTTATCGTATCTGCAAGGGATATAGGGTGTGGGCGCCGTCTGAGGCGTCGTAGTAATACTGGAGTCGCCCGGCTCGTGAGTCTGCCGAATACGGAATAAAGGGGAGCCGCCGGGCAGAGTACGCCCACGCTCGCACTGGTACAACACGGCCCGGCTCGACTGTCCTTCCGCTCGTGTCTGCCTGCTAAGCATCTCCCATTTCAGTACAGTCCAGTTGGCGACGAGGATCTTCGGATCGGCGTGTGTAAGGGCGGCAAATGACCCGTGCGGTTCCAAGCTACGGAGCTAAAGGTCTCGCCAGCGCGAACATGGCAGAGGGTCGGTGCACGGCAAACGTACGCATGCCCGCCTTCGTCGGAATCGACTTCGGCCACATCGAGTGGGCAACATTCGTTCGTTTGGTTCATTTTCCTGTTCGTTTTGTCGAGGACACGCGTTTCGGCTCGAACGCGGCGTGGGACGTCGCGCAAGCTCTGGAGAATGTCCGAGGTCTCGATGGTCGGGGCACAGCAGATGGTCTAGGGGTCATCGCGATGGGCCAGGCACGCACGGCCATGCGCACGGTCTGCGGCGCGGGTCGTGGGCGAGCGTGGCAATGCAATCACTCGGACGGCGGTCTGAGCTCTCGAGGTCGTCTACGGTGTGTGGGCCGAGGGTCATCGCCCATTGTTACGGTCATAGATGGCGGTGTGCGAGGCGATCCTTCCGTCCCGGGTCGAAACCTGCTTGCAATTGATCCGGAGATGACAAGATCAGTGGCGGGGGGGGGGTGAGCGAGGCACGGATCGGGTGTCGAATTGAGTCCACTCGTGCTGGCCGCGCATCGCATTCGGCTGTGCCGTGCGAATTCACGACAGAGGAGCGTCCGGCATGGTTCAGAGATCGTTTTATTTCTGGTCTGCGAGCAGCCATCCTACGGTTGACCGACATCACATTCGACTCGGCGGTCGCGACTGCTTCATCTGTCGAGCAGACACTCACGGATGTCCGCGCCATTGCTGGCCAGGATGTAATGAGTAGCTCCAGCTGGAGCATGGCGGCTAATCCTGAGGGCCACGCGGTGACCGCGCAAGTGCCGCAGGTCGCGCAGCCCGGAGTCCGCGCGATGGCACAAGTGCCGCAGGGTGCTCGCGCGGCCAGCGGTGCGGGACGAGGGCGCGCACCGCAGCACGGTCGCACCGGGAGCGAAGGGGCACCGCAGCACGGTTGCACCGGGAGCGAAGGGGCACCGCAGCACGGTTGCACCGGGAGCGAAGGGGCACCGCAGCAGGACCCCGGTGACCTGGAGATCAGCCTGCAGCCGGGGCATGACGATGCCGGCGAGCCGGAGCAGGAGCCGGACCCGGCGAGCCGGACCCTTTTGGGTCGGAACGGGTTCCGGTTCGTACCTCCAGATGTGCCAGTGCTCTCTTCGAGACCTTCGTCGAGTACCGAGGGCGAGGCTCTGGCGGCGGGGGCCGCGTCGATGCAGCGGGAGCGACCGTTCGTTGCTGCCTGCGGCGGTGATGTGCGCTCCAGGAGCGGCGAGAGCCGTATCAGCTCTCTCGATGAGTTCCCGCGCTTCGTTCGCGATGAGTTCCTGCGCTTCGGCAGGGTTCGTGAGGCAATGTGCGTCAGTGTTGTTCAGGAAGCTTCAACAGGTGGCGGTGAGCCCGTGGCGTTAAAGGGAGTCGCGAGTCGCAACATCAAGTCGACAACCAAGAAACGGACTCGTGATGTGGGTTGTGGGTTGTTGTTCAGGGCATATATGTTTTTCCTTGCTCTAGTGATGCGGTTTAACGTTGTTGAAATAAATGCCAGCAGTTCTCGTGTGAAAGTGGATTTGGCGGGGATCAGTCAATGGAGTTTGTGTTATGATCAATGTGATGTGGGGGCGAATAAAGAAGGTTTATTGGCCTCCAGTTGCCCCAGGCCGCAGGTAATTGCTTTGTCATGTGCTGGGATTTTATCAAAAAAGCGCGCTGTATGGAAAAATGAGTTTGCAATACTTCGAATAATGTTCGTAGTGATTTATAACGAGCCTATGATTGCAGTGTGGTTTAAGTGGAGTTGCTCCCGTCTAGCGGCCGTGTGGGTCTCGGAGGTCGACTCAGGACCAAGATTGGTGCCCTGGTCAGCGTTACCCCCACCTCTGGTTGCGAGCGCAGCTCTCTGTGTTCGCTCAAGGCCGTTTGGACGGGCGTTGGCGTCTCAACTGATTGTGGTGCGTGAGTTGTTTTGGAGCATTAAATGCATACAGCCAGCGGCGCTGTTCAGCGCCCCCGGCCAAGGTCGATCAAGGCTGGCGCCACGGCTTCCAGACGGCGGGCTTCCGGCCTCGGAATGTTTATCTACGTCGGGTCTGCCTGGGGGGAGTGGGCCGGAGGCGTTTGATGGTGCCGGGGAGGTTGGCTCGAAAGGTCGTCACGACCTTGGCGAGGGCCATGTCAGCATGGGCCGCCTGGGGGCGTTTTTGCTGCGTAGTGCTGCTGTGCTTCTCATTTTGCTGCTTCATATCGGTAACGCGGTCAGAATTTGGTGGGTGCTTTGTGCACCTCCGTCTTTGGAACCTGGCCTTTGCTGCTCCACTCGCTCGCATCGACACATTATATGATGTGGTTTGCTATTATACTTCGCTATTGGTCATTTTATTTTCATGATTATAATACCGAAGTCCTTATAATGCTTCTTATATTGGTGGTCATTTAATAATCATACTTTTAGGAGGGAGGAGTGTGGTGTAGTCTGCGGGCCTACGGGGAGGGGCATGATGATGATGATGCATGATGGGCGTGATGATTGGAGGAGTGGTCGTGGTGGTTATCGTATCTGCAAGGGATATAGGGTGTGCGCGCCGTCTGAGGCGTCGTAGTAATACTGGAGTCGCCCGGCTCGTGAGTGTGCCGAATACGGAATAAAGGGGAGCCGCCGGGCAGAGTACGCCCGCGCTCGCACTGGTACAACACGGCCCGGCTCGACTGTCCTTCCGCTCGTGTCTGCCTGCTAAGCATCTCCCATTTCAGTACAGTACAGGTTCGTCTTCTTATGTCATTGCCTGTCCGTCGTGTTCATTGTCCTGCTTGTGTTCCTGTTCGTACACAACTTTGTCGCCCCCTTCATTGACACCACAGGAGATAAAGCCTCACCTGTTTCTTTTTTTTGTTCCCTTCCCTCTCCGTGCTTGAGTTTGGTGTGTGGCGCCTTTACATTTGGTTATTCCCTTGTAAATCATTATTTATCTATTGTTGATCTGTGTTTCCCTTCCCCCAGATCCCAATCCTGCCATAATACCCCTCCGTTGAGTTTTACTCTTCCCCTGTTATTTCCGGTGGGGAATATGTCGAAGTAGGTTTTCCAGCTACCTCAAAACAGTAAATAGAGTAAGTTACATACAAGCCGTTTATTCGATAAAACAAAAGAACACTTCTGTGCACAGGAAGGAAGGCCTCAACTCTCAATGATATTGCGAGTCGAAGACTTAAAACTTACATATAATCTTGAGTATATATACAGTTTTTATCATCACTTCCGGTTCCGGTTTTGAGCGGCAAGAGGTCTCCTTCGGGGCTCCCTGCTGACGTCCTCAAAGTTAAGTTCCGGTTGTTGTTTGTCCCGTTTTAACTGTTTAATTTTCTCACCTACATGTTAATGTGTGTTCCTAGTTCGGTTTTGTTTCAAAAATCGTGCTATTTTGTGAGTATTTATGTCGACGTTCTTACCTGGTGTTTGAGGCCTAGTCCGAGGCTTGAGGCCTACCGGTTCCACTCGGTGTTCGATCGCTTTTTTTTTTGTTTGTTTGTTTGTTTTTTCTCCCCATTACCTTCAATTTCTATCCTCCCCATTACCTTCAATTTTCATCCTCCCCACTTTCCAAACATCCCCCATTCTCCCAACTAATCTTTCTCATCTCAAGAAAAAAAAAAAAAAAAAAAAAAAATATACCCAACAACAACAACAACAACAACAACAACAACAACACGCTCACCTTCTCCCGATTCTGCTACTTCTTCTTCCTCTTAACTTCCTCCTCGTCTTTCTCGATTTCTTTTTTTTTTTTACACTTCCATGACCTAATCTGTTGAACTCTCTCATACATTAATATTAACAACAAAAACGATCTTATAATGCTTCATCTTCCTCTCTCACACATGTGGAACTCTTTACTGTTTCACAATGCACTACTCTTCTGCTATTTTAACAGACTGCTCTCATTTCGACCTCTCCTTCATTCCTTGCCTAAAAAATCCAACTATTACAGCGCTTCTTCTCTCCATGCTCTGAATTCGCCTTCATTGCATCCATCAAGAATTGTGTTAAATCGCATCTCTGACCTAAAACTTTTAAAAACCACAGTTTGCCATGGATGCTCGCTTTCCATCAACCATTCTTTTTTTCCAACTTCAGTGCCAACTCACCCCCCTCACCCCTCACTCTCACTCTCAAAGCAACCATCCCACTCTTCTCCCTCCAAGCTTCCCTCTCTCCTCTTTCAAAAATTCCCCCCTCACCTTTCTCCCACCTTTCATCCCCCTCACTCTTCCTTCTCTAAGTTGCCTCCCTCCACTGCCCTCTCACCTCCATCTCTTCACTCCACATCCTCAAATCCTCAACTGCCATCTTCCTTGTCTCTTGTCCCCCTCTCCCCCAGCACCACAAAGCCTTTTCTCCTCCTCATTCGGCCCCCTCCCCTCGCTATTCTGCAATACCCCACACTCCTTCAGCAACCCTCCTTACCTCCCCCCCTCGTCCCTCGTCCTACCCTCCCCCGCCCCTCCACCTCCTGCACCCAAAGCCTCCTCCCCTACCTCTTCATTAAAAGTGTGGACCTCAAATATCCGGGGCCTTCGCTCAAACCTTTCAGATCTTTCCATACAGGTTGCCACTGACAAACCAGACATTATCTGCCTAACAGAAACTTTCCTCTCCCAAGACGTGTCTGACTCCCAAGTATCTCTCCCTGGTTACTCCCTCTTACGGTATGACAGACCTGAGCCTCGTCCTGGTGGAGGTGTTGCTCTCTTCATCAAAGACTCTATTCCTCACTCTCCCTGCAGGGCTCTCACTCCCCCACACCCCCAGGAATACCTCTGGCTTCGGCTTCCCCTCCACTCCCACCTCATGTTTATATGTGTACTGTACCGTCCACCGAACAGTGATGACTCCATCTACACCTCACTCTCCGAAAACATGGACCATCTTCTATCTTCTCATCCAAACTCTCTCTTCCTCTTATGTGGTGACTTCAATTGTCATCACGCCAGTTGGCTAGGTGTGGGTACCTCTCTCACCTGCCATGGGACATCAGCAAAAGCTTTCTGTGACTCATTGGGACTGACTCAATCGGTCAACTTCCCGACCCGGATCTCAACCAATGGTACTCCATCTCTTCTGGATCTGATTTTGACAAATTTCCCTGACAATATCTGCTGCTCTTCCTTCGCTCCAATTGGTTCTTCTGACCACGTCCTTGTTAAAGTGGACATCTCTCTGGCTGTTATCAGAGAACCACCTCACCGCCGTCGAGTCTGGCATTTCACTCAAGCCGACTGGCAGGGTCTCCGAGCAGCCATCAAACTTAGACTGGTCTCCTATCACTACTTTCTCAAACATCAACTCATCCTGGGAATTCTTTCAAAGAAACTTGCTCTCCCTCATGCACAGATTTATCCCCTCTCGTGTTCAGTTGTCTTACCCTTCCTCCCGCCCTTGGTTTACTGAAGCTTGTGGTGAGGCAGTTGTCCTGAAACAACTTGCCTTTGCCTCATGGAAAGCAAACCCAACTGAGGGCAATCTCAGTTCTTTCCACAAAGCTCGGAACAAGTGTGTATCTACCCTCAGGCGAGCCAGAAAACAACATCTTTCTCATCTCAAGTCTGAACTCTCAAACCTCTCTCCCTCCTCAAAATCCTGGTGGCGTTTAATCAAATCTGTTTCTGGTGTATGTTCCCCCTCCATCCCCTCCCTTACCTCAAATGGCCGCACTGCTGATTCCACACGTGATAAAGCTGAATGTCTAAACTCGGTGTTTGCAGCTAAATCTTGTGTCCCAAACCCATCACTATCTCTACACACTTTACCCAGTCGCACCAAACTGTCCCTGGACTCTGTATCCTTTTCTCCTGACAAGGTGGAGAGCTTGCTTTCAAACCTCGAGTCAGATTCTGCAACCGGTCCAGACGGCATCAGCCCACGTGTCCTCAAAGCCTGCTCTTCTGCTCTTGCTCACCCTCTCTCTGTTCTATTCACCCTCTCATTTTCCCAAGGTCATCTGCCATCTGCTTGGAAATCTGCTAACATCACTGCCCTGCATAAAAAAGGTGCAAAAACAGATCCCTGTAACTACAGACCAATCAGCCTTCTCCCAATCATCAGCAAGGTTATGGAATCCATCATCGCTTCAGACATGAAATCCTTCCTCTTCTCCAATGGCTTGATTTCCAATCATCAATTTGGTTTCAGACCAGGTCACTCTACCCTGGATATGCTGCTACTGCTCTCCCATCAATGGATGGAGGTCCTCAATGCCAGACAGGAAATCCGAGCCGTATCCCTGGACATATCACGTGCTTTTGACACAGTCTGGCACCCTGCCCTACTCACCAAACTCTCTTCCCATGGTATTCAAGGCCATCTCCACTCATGGCTCGCAGACTTCCTCTCCTGTCGCAGTCAACGTGTGGCCCTAAATGGAGTTCTTTCATCCCCTCTTCCTGTGCAGGCTGGAGTTCCTCAGGGTAGCGTTCTGGGCCCTGTTCTTTTTTGATATCTCCCGCAATGAAGCTGAGTCTTTGGGCCTCTCACTCAATCACCGCAGGTTAGTCGGTGGTCTTTCTGTCTTCTACCGACTCCTCTCCAGCCTTGCCCCCCCTGCTCTCTCTGCGATTTGTCCCAACCACATTTCCACAGGGCGCTCAAGGTCCGCCAACAACCCCCTTCTGGTAAAACTACCAAAATCACGAATCACTGCTCATCTTCACTCTTTCATTCCTCTTTTTTCCCGCCTTTGGAATAAACTTCCTCACTCTATTCTTTCCCATTCTTCCCTCCAGGCTTTCAAAACAGCTGTTCACCACCACCTCTTATCTTCCCCCATCCAAATCCTCGATCTTTTCTACCCCCGATAATCCACCCAAGCCCACAGTTCACCTGTGTCTGTTCCCCAATGTTTTGTCCCTTCCACTCCCGCCCCTCTTGTCTCATGCCTCCTTGCTGTGAGTTGTGTGTTCGCTCTCATACGAGTCTCGACCAAGGTATACAAAAAAAAAAAAAAAAAAAAATGACATCAGATGGACTTTTGTGGACTTCAAATTCGCAACATAGAGAGGTTTTGGTTTGTTTTAGAGTGTTGTTTTCAGCCTCGAGAAGGGGTGTGGGGAGGGGGGGGAAATAGAAAAGAGCAATGTTTTGCCTTGCTGACTAAATGGTCACCAGACAATAGTTACCAAACAGATTAGGTTTTACAAGGTTGTTTTTGACTTGAACAGAAAAATGTGTCATCTGCTCTTAACTAGTTTTCTCAGCATATACCTTTATTAAATTCTTTTTTAAAGCACTAAGCTAAGACAATTTTGTATTTTACATGATTGATTATAAATTCAATCAATGATTCAGTTTCCACAATCCGCCGTTTTGTTCAAACAGAACAACTTAATAGCTTGTTTTGTGAGAACAAATTTGCTATAAAACATCTAAAAATCTAAATTTGTCGTCAGCTAGCGGAAGGCTCGTTCCTCTCGTGTTACCCAAACTTACGCTCTTTGGTGGGTTAACATCCTAGCAGGTGGACCTAACCCTGATGGGGTGCATAACTTCTATCCCATCCTCGTCGCCAACTGTTTAAGCAGGTTTTCCAGCTACCTCAAAACAGTAAAAAAAGAGTAAGTTTACATGCAAGCTGTTTATTCGATAAAACAAAAGAACACTTCCATGCACAGGAAGGAAGGCCTCAACTCTTAATGATATTGCGAGTCGAAGACTTAAAACTTACATAGAATCTTGAGTATATATACAGTTTTTATCATGACATCAGATGGACTTTTGTGGACTTCAAATTCGCAACATAGAGAGGTTTTGGTTTGTTTTAGAGTGTTGTTTTCAGCCTAGAGAAGGGGTTTGGGGAGGGGGGGGGGGTGGGGGGAAATAGAAAAGAGCAATGTTTTGCCTTGCTGACTAAATGGTCACCAGACAATGGTTACCAAACAGATTAGGTTTTACAAGGTTGTTTTTGACTTGAACAGAAAAATGTGTCATCTGCTCCTAACTAACTTTCTCAGCATATACCTTTATTAAATTCTTTTTTAAAGCACTAAGCTAAGCCAATTTTGTATTTTACATGATTGATTATAAATTCAATCGATGATTCAGTTTCCACAATTCGCCGTTTTGTTCAAACAGAACAACTTAATAGCTTGTTTTGTAAGAACAAATTTGCTATAAAACACCTAATCTAAATTTGTCGTCAGCTAGCGGCAGGCTCGTTCCTCTCGTGTTACCCAAACTTATGCTCTTTGGTGGATTAACATCCTAGCGGGTGGACGTAACCCTGATGGGGTGCATAACTTCTATCCCATCCTCGTCGCCAACTGTTTAAGCAGGTTTTCCAGCTACCTCAAAACAGTAAAAAAGAGTAAGTTTACATGCAAGCCGTTTATTCGATAAAACAAAAGAACACTTCCATGCACAGGAAGGAAGGCCTCAACTCTCAATGATATTGCGAGTCGAAGACTTATAACTTACATAGAATCTTGAGTATATATATACAGTTTTTATCATGACATCAGATGGACTTTTGTGCACTTCAAATTTGCAACATAGAGAGGTTTTGGTTTGTTTTAGTGTTGTTTTCAGCCTCGGGAAGGGGTGTGGGGAGGGGGGGAAATAAGAAAGAGCCATGTTTTGCCTTGCTGACTAAATGGTCACCAGACAATGGTTACCAAACAGATAAGGTTTTACAAGGTTGTTTTCGATTTGAACAGAGAAATGCGTAGTCTGCTCTTAACTAGCCTTCTTAGCATATACATTTATTAAATTCTTTTTCAAAGCACTAAACTAAGAAAATTTTGTATTTTACATGATTATAAATTCAATTTGTAATTCAGTTTCCACAAATATACCCCGTTTAGTCAGAGCTAAGGTTTCTCGTACTCTTCTTATTTCCCACGTGTGCGAGCCGCTGCCATTTGGTTTGAACTCAGTAACAGATTGTTTCAGTTTATTGCGGGATTAACACCTTCCCCACAGTACGGTTGATATTAATTGATCCATTGATGCAACAGTGTATATGTTATCCGTTCTCCTTTTTTCTTGGCCTGCATAAGTTATAACCTCTGTAATCTTACTACAGGGTGGGGCAAAAGTCACTGAAGGTTTTTTTATTTTTTTTATAACTCATATTTTAAAATAAAATTCATGAAATAAATTGCAAATGGTAGTTTAATTCATGGAATTTGTTTTTTTTAGATTAATTGTGAAAAATAATATCCTGCAAATAGCCCCTGTTGGCTTCTTCGCAAAGTCTTACTCTTTCCAAAACGTGATTCATGACAGAGGACAAAGCTCCTTGATCTTGGTTGGCATTGTTTTCTGGAGTAGGACTTGTTTTTGGTCTTCCACTGCGGGCTGTCATGAACAGACCCCTTTGACTCAAAACGAGCAATCAAGTTCTGAATCGTGTTTTCTGATGTTTTTTTTTTCTCAAACATTAAAATGATTGCGAAATTTTCTTTGACTTTGAATTATTGGTTTCCCACTGGAGTAATAAAATTCAACAATTTTCACATGTTGGTGTTTGGTAAATTTATTCATCATGAATCTCCCTGGTCTTCTTTATCTGTAAAAAAAAGAAAATTAAAAATTAATTTTAAAAAAAATTATATAAAAAAAAGAAAACCTTCAGTGACTTTTGGCCCACCCTGGTATAATGAAGGAAATGTGGATGTCACCGAAACTCCAAAATTGACATTTAACAGTTCTTGAGCCTACGCAGAGGTTCCAAACCGGTTATACCTTTGGTTCCAACCCCAATACTGGCCTTAAGTTGCCACCCAAGGCCAGCAGACGAGCATGTACTTTTACCTTATTCCGAGCACATACTCCATTCCGAGCTCCGATAAACTGAGAAGGGTACTCCCACCCGGAAGATGGGTGTGCCTGCTAGTAAAGCCAATGAAAAGAATCACAGTTTAGGAATCATCCTATCAGCACAATTAATTGCACTCTCAATTTGTCATTAATAATATAATGAGTTCCCTTGTAAGGAGGCTTGATGCAGGAGGCCATTAGGTCCATCAAGGCTTGCAGTTGTTACCAACTTATTGTTGTTTGTCCATGCTCTATTCCTTTGAAACGCTGGTTGTACTCGGGGTGTGCCCAGTTCCATGGTGGTTTTAGGCAGTAAAAAATGTGTAAAATCATAGTCCAGGGTGTTCAGGATGGGTGGGGCAGACACCAATTCTCTTTATGTAAATGTGTATCGTGTAGCGCATAGCACCACTCCAAGTCATCCTAAAATACACCATTCGTGGGGGAATTATCCCACTAAGGGACAGGTTCATCGCTAGTTTCGTTTAATTCTGTTGCCAATTAAATAGTCTATCCATTATTTGGTGAAAAACGAAGATTAGTCGATCATTCTGTATTCCATACGAAAGTCCTAATGATAGCACATGTACCGCTAGGGTTTGGTCCATTTTAAGATTGATTAGCTGTCATGCCTCCACTCCACCCTGGTGAGGGTTGTGGTAGTGGTCATCAGGGTAAACTGGCACCAGTTAATCTGTCGTTATGGTGCACTTCCAGCAGAGGGCGATGCACATCATCTCGTCTGTGTAGGGAAAACCATGGTGATGTTCAAAAATGGGAGGCAATGATGGCCCAATGCCATGCTCATCATTCTCACTGCCTGAGATTGATCAAAACACTGGGTGTGGATGTTGCACATAAGCCAAATGGTCTCTTATTGTGCTGGAACCGATAGCAACCAACACTTTGTGAAGTCGTTCAGGCGAGTTCAAAAGATGATTCCTGTTTATCTCACCTCCTGCCAAATTTTTTGGCGTTATCACCCCTGTGTGCCAAGCGAAAAGCAGGGTGAAGCAATTGGTTCACTTTGTCTGTTGGGTAGTCGATGTAGTCGAAAAATTTTTTTTTTTTTGAGATTTTTCTTCTACCCTTATTATCAGTATTTCCGTCGATATGTTGGGTAGTTACATATCTTGATGCAGGAGGCCATTAGGTCCATCAAGGCTTGCAGTTGTTACGAACTTATGGTTGTTTGTCCATGCTCTATTCCTTTGAAACGCTGGTTGTACTCGGGGTGTACCCAGTTCCATGGTGGGCTATTATATGGAAGATCGAGTCTTCCATGGTGGGGCATGGAAGACCCAATAAGATCGAGTCGAAAAAAAATTTTTTCGATTAAAAAATTTATTTTTGATCTTCCCTTATTTGTTGGTCATGGTGTCGGTCTGTTGGGTAGTCGATTAAAGTCGAAAAAAAAATTTTTTTTTTGATCTACCCTTATTAGCACTTTTTCCATCGATATGTCTGTCTGTTCGGTCCAGTGCTCCGTTAATACAATGGCGATTTCGATGAAACTTGGTGGGTAGGTTCATACCATGACCTAGTTGTGTGCAAATGAGAACTATTGCTATGGAGACCACCATTGCCTAGTAACGGGACTGAAATTTTTGAAAAATCATAAAAAAATTATTTTTTTCGAAAATCAAAAATCGGGCCACGAGCGACTGTGGGCAGTATATTCAGCCATATTGTCAAAAATTTCGAGCCGAATCCTATAAAAACTGTCGGAGAAGATAGACTTTGAATGAACCCTGGTCGAAAACAATAAAAAAACGAAGTTCGTTATATCTCAGAGATGATGAGTTAGATATACATGAAACTGGTATGGTAGGTTCATGGTATGTCCTAGTTATGTGTGAGAAAGAACGGTTGCTATGGACCCCTCCGTTGCCTAGCAACGGCCGAAAAACCTCTAAATGTGGGGGTATTTTAACAAAAAAACAATCTGCAGCATTAACCCTTGAAGCTAGAATCATGAATTTTCTTGTGCTTAATCCTCAGGTCATTCCCCATCGAACGGGCCCATCGCGTCAGGTTCTATTGGGTAGTCGACTACCCATGTCCGCCTACCGGCTTGTCTGTCTGTCTACACACGTCAGTCTTTGATCATGGAGGAACAACTTGATTTCAATTTAATTTTATATTTTGAACACGAGAACACAAATTGGAACATGAATCAGAACATGAACCTGCAGTTAAGAACATATTCCCATGGGTGGGAATTGCAGCCTCTGACTGGTTGACATTTTGCTTATTTTCTGTGAATTTTCATTTATGCAGAAACGGATGAAGGAGAAAAAATTAGGATTAGCTAAACTATTATCTCACCCATGTCATTATATAGATGATATTTTTGTGGTTAACTATAATATTTTTTTGATAGGCAGCTTCACAACATTTATCCAGATATCCAGATTGCAAGCAGGAGTGGTAATGATTGTACAGTTGCTGCATATCTCGATGTGTTGGTTAGAGTTGAACAGAATGGCTTTAGTGCAAGTGAATATCATAAAGGTGATGATTTCAGTTTCCCAGTCGTCTTGTACACCTTTCCAGGTAGCAATGTACGAATCAAAATGCATTACAATGTCTTTTCATCTCGGTTACATAGATTTGCAAGAATTTATTCAGTAAAGGATGATTTTGTGGAATGTGCTGTGAAGGTTTTTCCATCATGTGAAATGGAATATTTGGCTGATTGTTTGATCAGATCTTGTGAGAATGTCTTTAGACTCCATCGTCAGCTTATATATTTAAGTTTGGTTGGTTTTCATGTAAACAAGTTCCTATTGCATTGCATTTGATATAATAATAATGAATTAATTATTTTAGTAAGGTAAATTATTTGATTAATATTATTGATGAAAAACATACAGATATATGTACAGGGAGAGCATTTATTTCTGACACATTTGCAGTCTTGGCATAACTAATTATTGTTTTCTTTGTTTTTCAGACAATACTTGAAAGTTGTTTTTAATGATGGAGCACTTTAAATGCAATGAGCATTAAAAAAAAAAATTCTTTTAAATGCAATGAGCATGCCAATTTCACAAACAAGGTCATCATGACAGATGAGGCACACTTTTATTTGGCAGATTTAACGCCACCAGATTTCTTCCTATGGGGATTTCTGAAGGGCAAAGTTTATAAGGAACCTCCAACATCGATCATTGAATTGAAGGCAAACATCACTGCAAGCATCCGCTCTATTGATCAAATGACATTGCTTGCGGTAATGAACAATATGATGATCCACTGTCGTGAATGCACGAATTCGAAAGGGCCCCATTTGTCTGATGTAATTTTTTAAGAAATAAAGAATCAAAATTGATATTAAAAACTTGAAGTATGTGCCAATGTTATACAGAAATTTTATTTTATTTGGTTAAGAAACAAAAAAGTTATAAGGATAATAAACCGTCAGATATAAATGCCCCACCCTGTACACACACACACACACACACACACACACACACACACACACACACACACACACACACACACACACACACACACACACACACACACACACACACGTACTGTATATAGGGTAGAGATGGTATTAAATAATGGAGGTATTTTGAGAAAAATATAATAAATAAATATTTTTAAAAATACATTATAAATAAGCATTAAAATAATTTGATGGTGGTTGAGATATGCAGTACAGCATGTTAAAATTGGTTATTGATGACAGTGAGTCTGGTTCGATGGCGGTGCTGTGTCATGGACATGTCTGCAAGGTAAAGTGTTTATCGCTTCATATGTTATCATATAAAGTGGTGTATGATTAAAGTTTTTCATATGTAGTCATGCTTTAAATAAAAGTGATAACTAAATAACTTTGAGGATATTGCATTGCTGTGTTGACTGACTGTCTGGACACAACTTTGAGGTTGTGGGTCCATTGATGTTGAGTAATCTACTGACGTGGACCTATGACCCGGGGTTGTGGATCCGCCGTTTGGAGAGGTTCTGGGCTGAAAGGATCAAAAGCTCGATGATAAACGGTGATCAGGTGATGATCTGGGCAGTTGGAGAATCAGTCAATTGCTTATAAGTTTAGGTTATAAATTCAAATCAGATACTTTTTGGAAGTAATTACTTGTGTGTGTGTGTTAATATATGTGTGTTTGTGTGTGTGTGTGTGTGTGTGTGTGTGTGTTTATTGTTGTCTGGCTTTCTTATTGGGACTATGGTGCAGTAATTGGTCTTTATTTTGATTAGCAGTACTTTGGCTTTGAATTTTGCAATTTGTAGGGAATTTCGTCCCAACCACGCATGCACACAAATAAGTTTAAGTTCGCGTTTAAGAGCTTTGGTGGACAAAATGAGGAAAGGTTTCACATCTTCACTAGATTTGTCAGAGGGTGGGGAATCGGTCGAAGAGCATTTATTATGTTTGTCGGGTGGGTTTATGATAGGTGCACGTGTTGGTGAGGGTGTGGGTGGCATGGGGAGGAGTGCTGGTGATTATGGGAGAATTGAGCTTGCTGCTGGCGTTGGAAATGTAGAGGAGGTTGGCAACAGACTGGGTGTGATGAGTGAAGGTGGGGTGGTAGTTTATGCACATGGAGGTGCTATGGTTTTGGGGGTGGGGGGGATGTTCAAATGGGGTGATGGTTTTCTGGTTGTGGTCAGTATTGGGAGGGCTGTGGGTGCAAGAAGTAATTGGAGTGTGTGGAAACTGAATTATTAGTTGAATTTATAATAATGTAAAAATACAAGATTTACTTAGTTTAGTACTTTGACAAATAATTTAAGAAACATACATGCTGAAAAGGCTAAGTAAGAAGCAGAATATACACATTTCTTTGCTTTAGTCATAAACAACCTTGCAAAACCTTATCTGTTTTCTGACCATTGTTTGGTGATCATCTTAGTCAGCAGGGCAAAACATGACCCTCTCCTATCTTCTCCCCCTCCCCATACCCCTTCCCGAAGCTGTAAACAAACCAAAACCCCTTTATGTAGCAAATTTGGAGTTCACAAAGGTCCATCTGATATCTTGGTAAAACTGCATATAAACACTCAATATGCTATGTAATCTTAAGTCTTCAGCTTGCAACCATGTAGCAAGTTGAGGTCTTCCTTCTGTGCACAGAAGTGTCTTGTATTTTACTGAATAAACAGCTTGTATTTGAATTATAGTTTCCTGTGACTAAAATTGCTTGCACAGAATTGGCGACGAGGATCGGATGGGACCTACAGACTACATCCGAGGAGAGGAGTTTCTGCCTGGTGATGAGTGAACACTGATGAAGCCAAAAGTGAGAGATCTCTGCCGGAACACGTGTTTCTCCCAGGCAGATGAGCTCTCCACGGAAGGTTACGCAGTCCTGAACTAAAAATTTTAAAAGCTAAGAATATATTATGTATACAGAGCTGTTTGTTGAGTAAAATAAAATACTTTGGGGGGTTTTCATCGGGGTAAGCAACCGGCGTCAGCTAATTAGGATAACATCTTGATATGTTTTGATAAAAGTGTCTAAGTGTTACAATGTGGAGAACCAGAGACATTGCGTAGACAAGTTTGTCAAATTGCATTAAAACAGTGTAAAGACACTACGTATTGAAGAAAGTATAACATCTTGGTATGCTTTGATAAAAGTGCCTAGTCACAATTTGGAGGGCGGAGGCGTTACGTAGACGAGTTTGTGAAGTTGTGTAAAACAGCGTAAAGACACTATGTATTGGAGACAGGATAATATCTTGATATATTTTGTGCAGACGGCGTATTGGATTCATAAGAGTGCCTTTTATGTCACGAGGTGGGGGGCATAAGCATTGTTTAGAGAATCGCCGAATTAGGAAGGAGAAGATGTGCAAAGATTATCGCTGAGTCAAGAAAGGCGGTGAGGCGAGGAGGGCCAGAAGGGCTAGTAAAGGGGCCACTTTATTGCCAAAGGTTACGAAAGCAAGGGGCCAAAGGGTTTAATCGCTGTAAAGAAAGGAGCGCTGATGAGTGCTCGGAGCGATTTAGAAGTACAGTTATGGAAATCAGCATCATAAAGCAAGGAATGGCGATGCGGCCATTCCAAGCGGGTCAAATGCTGAGTATGTGAATGAGACATTTGGGTCGAGAACTTCAAAAGATGTGAAGTTGTGGACAGACAGAACAGAAAAGCAAAGATTTCATCGAGATAGAATTGAAAATCTAAGAAGAGAAAAATCGAGAGAGAAAAAACGACTTTAAAAACCAGTCGATTGGAAAATCTGTGGCAGATGGGCCGAAGAGAGCCTTGAGAGGAGCAGGAGGAGTGTGAGCATTAATGGGAGTTTAAAAGATGCACAAGCTACCCTTAAAGAAGTACATAAAATATTACCGGCGATAACTCTCCTCCCAACAGCGCCAGTCGTGAGAGCGAGAACGAGAGAGGAGGTACAAAAGCGAATGTGATTTAATGTGAGGAGATGTGAAAAATGCTTGCGGATAATAAACCAGTTCAGATGAAAGCTGAGAGAGCATGTCCAATGAATGAACAAAGGATGCTGAGCCAGGTCACGAATTAACATCAGAATTATTTAATTCATCGCTTATGGAACAAATGTGATTTATTGTGAGGTGTTTATATTCAGTCAATGTTCTGAAAAGTGTCTGCATACAATGTATGTGAGTACGTGTGTGTTGAACACATACACAGTTGTATACAAGCGTGAGATAATTAAAATTAAATATACACGAAGCTCGAGTGTGGAGCGAAGCACGCACGGTCTTTGCGTGTATATGCAAAGTATTGTTACGTTTGAGGGGGGGTATGCATTCAAAGGGTAATTAGGATGTTTAATTAGGTATGCCATGCTGTTCGAGTTTACCAGGATCTCGATGTAATAAGTAGCAATTCAGTGGTGATAAGTTGTCTAGTAAATGTTCATTTCTTCAAGGGGGGAAATGATAATTGTCACGTAATTAGATAGGGACACGGGATAGGGTAAGTGTGTCTGCGTAAACCCCTTTTGGTATTCTCTGGAGACTGGCCGTGACGTCACAGGACAGTGCAGCGGATGGCTCCGCCCCGTGATCACGATTGGCAGAAGGCGACGGCGGTGGGCCAATAAACGGCTCGATTGGAAGTGACGAGGACAGGAGGATAAAAAGGTTCTGTTCGGGGTCGAAAAGGAAGAGGAAGAAGATCTGGACAAAAAGATCGTGTTTTTTTGGTGTAGAGGCTGCTGCGCGGAGAGCGTCCTTGTTGTTGTGCTGATTCGATCGTGTTCTTGATCGTGTCTTGGAGCCTTGCTGAGCCTCGTGCCTCACCTTGGTTGGCTCTGGGGTTCTGCCGACTCGGAGTACGGGGTCGAACGGCGGGCGGACCTGCCTCCCTCTCCTGCTCGCAACCTGGCGCCAGAACTGGTTCCCTGGCGGCTGTGAGCGGACTTGGGCCAAGACCAGGAGGTCGACAGCACCACGGTTTCTCCTGCCCCCCTGACGAGAGCAAGGCCAGCTCATCCGACGCCGATCCAGGGACAGTTGCGTCCACACCACGGTCCAGCCTGACCACCAGAAATAGCTACTGTGTGTGTGTGTGTGTGTGTGTGTGTGTGTGTGTGTGTGTGTGTGTTTGTGTGTGTGTGTGTGTGTGTGTGTGTGTGTGTGTGTGTGTGTGTGTGTGTGTGTGTGTGTGTGTGTGTGTGTTTGTGTGTGTGTGTGTGCTTGGCGCCTTAGAGGGATTGAGATCTGTATATTCATTGGAATTGTCTGTGTTTTTCCCCATCCCACACTATCCCGTCGAATCGCCCCGGATCCCTCTTCTTGCCGAGTCTTGTTATTTATGGTAATAATAAAAACAAATAAACATCATCAACTCAGTGAAAAGTGACTCGTGCTACCTTCCTCGTCCCGTTTGCGGTAGAGCGATTAGAACCGCCATGTTTGGGTTATAAATAAATAAACCGCCTCCATCGTTTCGGCTCATTCTACGTTGGTGGGACTGTTCAAGTCCCGTGGACGTCACAGTATGTTGCAAGGTGGATTGATCTTCAGATCTAGCATGAACGGGTGAGGTCATCGTGCAGGATTCAGTGGAGAGATTGTTGGTGTCGATACATATACGCAACGTCACTACAATTTAAAACATTTATTGAACAAACAAACAGATTTAAATGAATGCGCACAGAAGATTCTGGACAGACAGATTCACTCCAGATCTCTCAACACAATTGGAGAATCTTCGTCTTCATATAGTTTCCAGTAAGACACAGTTTTTATAATTTTCTGACACTGACGCCAGTTCGCCTGGTCTTGACAATTTCCAGGTGAACCTTATCTTCAGTCTTCTTTGACAGCTCCTGCTTAAATGGTTGGAACACATTCAAATCCAGACATATTAATCACACAGAATGCGCGAATGACATCAAACGCCAACCCTAATGGCCATTAAAACAAGTTTCCATCCCATGTAGGTTAAAAATTCAGTTTGCTTCTCCAAAAACTGGGAAGATATATTATCTTGAAGCGACGAGAACTTAGTGGATACATCTGGACATTTTCTAAAACCACATTTAAACTTGTTTGTGTCTTTTATAAAAACTCTTTAGATAGCTTCACATGACAGGCAATTCTTCTTTATATTCAACTTATTGGCAAAGTTCAATCCGTTTCCTTTTTAATATATAGGTGATCTTTCTTTACAGAGGAGAAATATAATTATGTTAATTCCAAATTGATACATATTTTAAAATAATCATATCATATTTGAGTACATTTTATTTCAGGATTAATATATTTTATTTTAACATCAAGTTTTAATCATCATCAATTTATTTATTTAATCACCCCCAAACCCATCATGATAAAATGTATCTACATTCCACTGTTTTTTTATTTTTTTTTTTAAACAACACTCAACATTTATGAATTTTTAAAATAGGCTACATGGGCAATCTTTGAATGAACATCTCATATTCCAAAAAACATTAGCAATCTGTGTACAAATCATCTTTCCCAACTCTCCCAGCCAATAAAGTTCCATTATTCGCTCATCTATTTTCCTTTGGAGGTAAACAGCGATGCAAGGATTGAGGTGCTGGTCCAGTCTGGCCAGACAAATGTTGCACACCTCATGCTGCCCTGGGTATCAGTCTTGATCTTCTTCCATATATGGCTTTGATACCTGGGCATAGGTAGTACCCCCAGGAAGGACGGTGTTGTCTCACCATAATATCACATTTCTTGATCAGGATCAGTTTGTTTGGTCCCCCCCCCCCCCAACTGGGCGTTTTAAGAAACTTATGGCATTTCTCCAACCAAGAAGAAACAGCAACCACAAGCAATTTCTTTCAGAAGTCCAATGCCAGCTTGCAGAGTAGTATCTCTCCTGAGCCTCCTTTCCCAGCACCATTTCATGCTCCATCATGTTGAACAGGTAACCACGTTTTATCAAACTTGGTGTAGGATAGAGCAAAGGTGGATGAGAGTGGGCAGGGAGAATATGTGGAGAAGAGGGTACTGTTGCTAAAGCCCTTCACACCACATGTGGTGTAGCCGGAGGCATTTTGGCATGAAGTGGCCAGGGTGAAGAAGAGCGTAGAGAGTAGGAAGTCTCGAGCACAAACTGCTTTGTTGCACTCCACCAGCATTGTCCACTCTGCATATTCTAATGTCATGATCACAAGGAATTAATCATTCAGAAATTCAATTTCTTGATTCCAGCCATAAAAGGCCAGGACGTGTTGTTGTTGTTGTTGTTGTTGTTGTTGTTTTTTTTTTATTTTTATTTTTTAAATTATACATAATGATATCCCATTGACAAAGGACAGCAGGATCGATGATTGTCTCAGAGATAACATCCGCCCATGGTCATATTGTTGCGGAAATTGGCCCTTAGTGGGTTATTAAATATAGGATTAGCCCAGATCCCTCCTTAAATGCATGTTTAGCCAGGTTGTTTGGTAATCGGATGTTGCATGTGTGTCGGGAGGTGTAGCAGGCTGCCCAGTGTTCATACAGTGGTGGTGTACCAAGAGGCGCCTTCTTTTTCCTTCCCCCCTCTTAACGAGCCCCCACCCAGCGCCCTGACAGAGTCAGTCAACAGGATGTGTCAGCAACCCATTGGCGGAGAGCTGCTGCAAACTCGAACGATGGACCAATCACGGATCCCCAGGGGTGGTCCGAAAAGCCCGCCCCAAAAGGCAAGAGGAACTGCTTTGTGCTGTCTGTGATCTTCTTCATGAGGAGTGACTTGACGAGCTGTTCCTCCTTGGCGATGGATCCAGCATGCAGGTCATCCCCAGGTTCATCCTGAGTCATCACGGGGCTTCTGACTGTCCTTACTCCCTGGACAGCTCGACCATGTCTTTTCATCCCATGGATCCGCCTGCGGAGCCCAACACCCAGATTTGGCCTGGTCTGGTGTACAGGCCAGGCCTGGATTCACGTACTGGACCTTGTGAGAAACCAGCTGGAACACACCATAGATCTTTCTCTCCTGTGCCGTCGACCTCACAGGGGCTGGATGCACCGAGGCTGCATGCGCGAGCGGTGCCGATAGGAGTACGTCGCCACCATTTTGCCACGCTGCATGTTCAAGCTGGGCGCTCGAATCTGACGACATCGGCTTGTCATGAGCCGCATCCGTGCCTTCGACACTTTTCCTCTCGTCCATGAGGCACCACCAAGTACTCCGTGTCTTGTATGCATGTTGTCCAGGCCTAAGGTTAATTTTTGCTAGGGCCCCCTTCGAAACCCATATCCGTATCTCCCTAGATAAGAGCGTGTTATAATTGAATTATAACATTGTCGTGAATGCTTTGCTTGTGTAGTTTTCCCAGTTGTGTCCCCAAAAAATCTGGCTGATTCATACGAAATTTGCCGCCTTGAATTTGTTCATGTCGTGCTGAGGAACAATCGCTCAATTTGTATTTAGAACCAAACTGGCTACAGACTGTGGCAGACTTCGCTCGGTCTCCGATCAAACCCAGTCTATAGCCGGGGTGTATATCCCCAACTGGCAAGACCCAGGGGTACTTTGGTATCATGATCTGAGGCGCGTGACCTGAGACCTGTGCCGAACTAGCCAGCAATATAACCCCTGAGACGGCGGTGCTGTTAAGTGCCGCCGAATCTTCAACAATATAACATGCTCATTCCAAATTTACCATGTATTTTCAAACTTCAATGTTTCACAGATCGTTAAATTCTCTCTCTGTGTTGAAATTCTCATATGGAAATGATGCTTGAACAACCATTGTCATGGCCATGGCTCTTCTCTTAAAACAACGACTAAATAATGAAGAGAAGACAGTTGTAGTACAATAATAATCACAAGCATGATTATTCCAACAAAAATCCAATGTAATAATGTTGCCCATGTATTTCCTTAAGCCAAAGCCCAACTTTAATCTTTTGTAATCATATAATTATTTATTCTCTGCCTTAATTTTGACATATTGACCAGTATTTCTGGTCTAAATTACCAAAAATTTATATTAATTAAAAATAAATTAAAGTAATATTTCTAAATTACCAGAGGTCCACATGTACTTTTAGTAAAAAATAATTTGTTATACTTCTTAAATTACTAAAATGCTGACATGAAATTTCTGTGCATGTTATCGTTACAATACACAACTGGTGGACAGAACATCAATTCAAATATTTCTTCAGTCAAGCACTAAAAATTTTCTTTTACATCATTTCCTCTCAATAAAATATACAAACATAATCTGTCATTTGTCAGATAATTTTACCCTTGCCGATGGCACTCCGAATTAATCCCAAAATCCTACAGTATGTTGACCAAGTTCTCAATCTTTCTAGTCATAAACAATCTCATGAGTTCAGTCTCAGATAGGCATTGCATCATCATCATCTTATTTTCCTTTCATCTATACTTCATTAATTACTTAAAATCAACAGATATTGCTGATCGTCATTATCAGGTCTTGATATCATTACAGTAGTTTTCTACCCTGATTTCACATGACATATTTTCCAGTAAACATCATCAAAATCATCGTTTTGATCTCTCAATGAGAAAAGCATGAAACTTGTGTGATCATTGTCTTGGTAATAATCTTCTTCATGCAAATCACAAGCAAATTAGCCATACATTTTCCAATAATCATTTTAATACAGACAGTAAAACTACTACAAGTTCTTCACACCTTCCTCTTACAATCTTGTCAGCCATACTGACATTCACTTCCTGATGCATAGTCCAGGTAGATTTAATATATTTCACAAAACCCTTCTGAAGGACTTGTATACTGGATTTATTTATTTTATTTTATTTTTAGAATCTTGCCCTCCAACTGACAATACGAACAATTCCAGAATCCTCACAACAAAACGTTGTTTACCTTTTAGTTCTATCAATTGCTTTTACTTTTGGTGTCACAGTTGAACTGAACTCTGACCCTCAACATTAACTCAGATTAGCATACAATCTATACTCCTGATTTAAAAAAATTTTTTTTATTACATTTCTTGGTCAGTTTGATATCGATCAGTAAATCATTTTAATTTGGTTTGACCAACCTCCGACCTCTACATCATATCTCTTATCTCTGCATCATATCTCCCATGATCTAATTTACCTAAATTAGCACCTTTCAAGGATTTACAAGGAAATCTAGCACAGGTGGAAGCCATTCAACCCACCATACCTGCACAAACACCATACGAGCTTATCAACACAAGATCCAAGGAAGAAAATACAAAAAAAAAGTTTTTTCATTAATGAGATAAGTATTTTTCCCTCTTCCCCCCAGGAGAGGGAGCATGGGCTTGGTTTAAACACACATCAATCACAAAACTCCCCTTGACAGGACCGTCACCATCAACATCCCTATACCCCTCGATCTCCATAACTTTCAGGTACCTATCTAATTCTAATTTAAACTTTTCTACTTTTTCTGCTGCCACTACCTTTCCAGGGAGACCATTCCATGCATTAACTACTCTCTGAGTAAAAGTCCCCTGCCTTGCTACCGTCTTAATTATCCTCTTCTTCACTCTCAGGCTATGGCCCCTGGTTCTGTCACTGTCTTGTCTGTTGAATAATTAATCTGCATTATTTTATCTATACCTTTTATTATCTTAAACATCTCTATCAATACTCTTGGTTTCATATTATCTGAACCCGGAGCCTATCTTCTCTTACCGAGCTGTTCCATTACTTCCTCCATTCCAACCTGGATATTCTGTAAAAGCCCTTCCTCTGTAAAAACCAGCTTGATAGATACTCTCAGCTATTGGCAAATCTCCTAACTCTTCTTGGTCAGTCTCGGATAGACGTTGTCTAAAACATGGTCAAATCTTACTGTACATCTCATTCTAACCGTACAACAATCATATTATTTAACAAAACTTTGCAAATCATGGACGCAAACGTTTATTGTTCTCTCGTGATGTCTCCATTGCAGATTCACATTTTCTTTCACTTTAATGAGCACAATGTCTTCCTCTGGACCGAGATCATAGCAGTCTTTGATTGTTGCTTCAAGCAAAATGTTCTCAATCTATAAATGAGATACTCTCACAATATTTGTTAGTACAACACAAAATGTATGTAATCCATTTGATTCGTGTTCACCAGGGGGGTTGACTCAGCCTGCCATCCTTCCGAAGTTGACGAAATTAGTACCAGTGTGTACTGATAGAGAGGCACTGCATCAGTGACACAGTCACGCTTCCAATAAATGACAGCTACCCTGGCAGCTAAGCTGCCATACGAAAGAAAAAGAAGAATGCATGTTTGTTCTGTCGTTAGCAACTCCCTGGTATGCACTCCTAAGTCCGTGTGCATGCGCAATAATGTATCTATATACTGTACTGCATTGCTAAAACTCTCATCTTGTATGTTCCCGAAATACAGCCAAAACGGTACACGATAGCGCAAATTTTTAGGGCCACATTACTCACCGTTCTCCTGCGGTGAACAGTATCAAGCTTCGTTCAAATCGGGCAAAGAAAAATATTATTAAAAAATCAATTCCCGATTCAGTCAAGTCCTCTTCGGGAGTATTTGATCAATGCAAACAACCTCAGCGGTATAATTCGCTAGAGCTATCTTTTTTTTTTTTAATCAACTGCTGTCACAACTGGAACCCAACGGCATGAGTAATGCATTCGATAAATAAGTACCATGTGCATTACAGCCATAGAGGTTCTGACACACGACCTACTCTTCCGGGTAGTGATCACACTTCATGTATTTATGAATGATGACAGATTCACTTTTAAAACTCACTATTTGTTGTTAATTTCGTTACCTAAAAACGACAAAGCCCTCTCACAATGAAGTTCTGAAATCGTGAGCAATACCAAAGTATTTGGCAACTCTGTATAAAATCATTCACTTTCTGGTTATCCATGAAAAAACATCTTTCCTTCAACGCGTGACTTCATTACGTCTATGTTTGTTTGTTTGTTTATTTATTCATTCATTCATTCATTACCACTTCCTCATCTATCAGGATGTATTTATTCCTAATTCATGGCTTTGAAGCGAAGAGATGTTATGTTTGTGTTAACGCTTTCGATCGTATCACGGTAATCGAGTACAGAGCTCAGATAGACGACCAGATTTCCTTATGCGTTTGTTGAAGTTGCTTCGTTCGTGTCCAACTTCACACAATGGAAAGCTACTGACTGTATTTTATGTTCAACACGATTTGTTATGTTGACGCAGATTATATAAATTCTCCCATTTCGTACGAAGAGATAGAGCTTTGATAAAATGCTTCTTAAATGGCACATATCTCCTTAAAAAAATCGTGATTATCATTACACACCACACACACACACACACACACACACACACACGGTTGTTATAAAGTTTGTTTTTAAGTTCAATTTAAATAACCATTGGGTGTTAAAAGGAACACCACATGCTTTTCGTTCACTGCCCGACCTCGTACCCTGTCCCCTTCGTGGACTGGTTATTGCTTGCGTCTATTCGATCTTGGCTTATATTTTCGAAGGTTTGGTGATGTGCTCTCCATGTTTCCAAAATAATTCCGACAAAAAATAGACGTTCAGAAATATTTGTTGAGACCTTCCCTCGATCGCGAGCTGGCGGATCACATGATGCGTGGCATCGAGCAGGCAGTCGTTATGTTACCCTTATCTCGTGAGTTTGAGATTATCTACCAAAACGTCCACCTCCATCATCATAACAGTTTGAGTTAGCTTTATCTACCAAAAGTAATTTTAACATCTCTTAATCACAAACATCATCCCAGACAACATACACAACAGGTCGGTAGACAAATTTCCTTCATGTGTGCAAACAAGGTGAATCTTCTTCTAAATCTTGATAAAATCGTTCCAGATTTATTTAATTTACGATTTTTGGTCATCGAATGACATTTGCATAACAAGTTCATTATTGGGCATCAACATGACACAGTGCACCACAATGCAGTACAGTATACTATATATGACATCATATTTGCTGAACCTTCTATTATATATGTGTGTGTGTGTATATATATATATATATATATATATATATATATATATATATATATATATATATATATATATATATATATATATATATATATTAGCGATACCCCTGCACACGCACGGGATAGCAGTACAACATAGCTGGTAGCAGACGACAGACCGTACACGGGGAAATGACAAAAATACGCATTGTGCAAAATGCAAGTGGTACTATGGAATGCCAAGACTTCCCAAACATTGTCGGCATGTCAGCTAAGTGCCACAGCAATTTCATAGGGATCGTGTGACGGCGAGCTGAGATTTTAGTGTGCAAGCTTGGTATTATAATAGAGATTTTATATCGTTTAAGGGGCATATTTCATACCTTTTGCACAGAAGGCCTGGCGTACCATCTCATAATACCGTACATACCATGTTGGCTCCATTTACCTTCCTAAAATCATGACTGCATCAATAATTCCACAATCCTTCACATTTATTTCTTAACCCTTATTTATTTAATGAAAAATTCTGGCCACAATTGTCCATTGTAAACCAACCTGACACTCAAATAAAACATCCCAATCTTTGTAAACTCCCAATCGCGTATGCATTATGTAGATATTAAAATTTAATTTAATTTAATTGGACTTTTAAGCCAATGTCACAGCATCATCAATCTCAGTGTTACCATGGTGACCACATAACGTTTGACTCGTGGCTATTAAATCACCCTGTTCGTTTATAAAACGACATCATTTACATGACATTTCTCTTCAGTTTAAAGAAAAATCCTCTTGTTCTTTATGCTGAAAAATTGAAGTCTTAAGAATAGACTTTAAACTCACTCACGACCTCTTGTAAATGGTTCGAATCCTGAATCGAAGGTCAATTCTGCCTTCAAGCTGTTACTGAGATTAAAATTAAATGGAAATATATGTTCCATTTTAGTTCATTTCATAACCCAGGAATGCCTTTTACTCTGTTAACCAGCCTTAGCATTCTTGCATTATATATTATTGATTTAAAAAAAAAACTTTTGACAGCTGTAAAATGATCATCCTATGTTAGTCTTGCATGCACTCAAGAACAAACAAAGTCAAATAATATCTCCAGCTTCAACAATTTATATCTTTGAACCATATTTTATTTATTTATTTTATATTTTATTGTCGCATTTTAAATTCATTTCAATTCCACGACCCTCAAGGCATTTCCCTGTCTCACTTCTCATTTGCAATACAATACAACTTGTACAGACACAGATACAGATACAGACAGGATACAACTAATACAAGAGTTCTTAGATAAACAATACACAAATTTTCCTCAGTTTGAACCTCAATCCCAAGCTGGAAGCACAATTCCAACCAAAAAACACTTTCTCAATTTCCAACCTCTGTTGGACAATGCCCTATTCTCAACTATCTGTGAAACACCTTGTCCTCACCTCGACTATCTCTCAACTTCCAACCTCTGTTGAACAATGTTCGATTCAAGTCTGCATTGAAAGTGCCAATGTAGACGGTTAAGCCAGGTAAAAACCGAAAGTGCCAGTGTAGCCAATTTCAACTTCCAATCTCTATTGGATAACAACCTATCCGAGTCTGCATCAAAAGTGCCAATGCAGACTCGGGAACTATCCAGGCATACTGGATACTCGGGAACAGACAGTGCCAGCACAGCCATTAAAAATGGACCCCTCAACCCGATCAGGACTTTTCCGGACTCCAACAATACCTTTTGAAAACGACACTTATTCTTCCACATCAACATCAATCACTGAACCATAAACATCAAATCTATCCAACTCAAATTTCGTTCGAAGCATGTTGACCTTGAACAAGGCACACAACAAGCTGGCAGCACGCACGCACACACACACACACACACACACACACACACACACACACACACCCACACACACACACGCACACACACACACACACACACACACACACACACACACCCACAAAGATCACTATCTCTCACCTTCTCTGATCTGTGACCTCATGCCTACCACCAGCTCACTCTGAACCAGGCTCTTCCAGGTTTTAATGCTCATCCCTTGGCTCGCCAATTGTCGATACAGATACGCAGCGTCAGTACAATTTAAAGCATTTATTGAACAAACAAACACATTTAAATGTGTGTGCACAGAAGATTCTGGACAGACAGATTCACTCAAGATCTCTCAACACAATTGAAGAATCTTCATCTTTATATAGTTTCCAGTAAGACACAGTTTTTTTTTTTTTATAATTTTCTGACACTGACGCCAGTTCGCCCGGTCTTGACAATTTCCAGGTGAACCTTATCTTCAGTCTTCTTAGACAGCTCTTGCTTGAATGGTTGTAACACATTTCAAATCCAGACATGTTAATCCTTTCCTCATACAGAAAATGCACAGAATGCTAGAATGATGTCAAATGCCAACTCTTATGGTCATTAAAACAAGTTTCTATCATATGTAGGTTAAAAAGTCAGTCTGCTTCTCCCAAAACTGGGAAGATATATTATCTTGAAGCGACGAGAGCTCAGTGGATATATCTGGACATTTTCTTAAATCCAGATTCCAACTTGTTTGTGTCTTTTATAAAAAATTCTTTAGATAGCTTCACATGACAGGCAATTCTTCTTTATATTCAACTTATTGGAAAAGTTCAATCTGTTTACACCTTTAATATACAGGTAATCTTTCCATACAGAGGAGAAATATAATTATGTTAATTCCAAATGGACATACTGTCGAATGTTGACATAAATGGACATACTTTAAAAGAATCATAACATATTTGAGTACATTTTATTTCAGGATCAATATATTTTATTTTAATATCAAGTTTTAATCATCATCAATTTATTTATTTTATCACCCCAAACCCATCATGATAAAATGTATCTACATTAGAATCGTAAGATCTTATTTAAAGAGAATACAGTGGTACCTCGACTTACGAATGTCTCTACATACGAATGTTTCAGGTTACGAAGCGCCTGAACGGGAAAATATTGCCTCTAGTTATGAAGGCGTTTCAGGATACGAAGTCAAAAATACAGTACAGTACGCGCTGCTTTTCGCTGCTCCCAGAGTTTCCCGAACGTAAACAAACTTGTAGCTGCTCTGCCATTGGCTATCGCCTAAAATCTGCCTGGCAACCCTTTGCGTATGCGTGTATCCCAGCATGCTCTTCGTGTCCCCGTCCCGCTCTGTAAATATAGTTATACTGTATACAGTCTATGGTCCCGCTACGAAGTGCTCGGACAGTGTTACAGTACAGTACGCGTGTGGATTACAGTAACTTTTATTCACAAAGGACCCCAAGAAAGCAATGAAGAAAAGTGGACAAGGAGAAAAGAAGAAGAAGAAGAGTTTTTCTGGCCATACAAACAAAGCAAGAGATAATAGAAAGGTATGAAAAGGGGATGCGTTTGATTGATCTCGCAAAAGAATATGGACGTAATATATCTACGATCGGCACGATAATAAAACAAAAGGAAGCCCTAAAAGCTACGGCTCCTTCCAAAGGCCTCTCTGTCATTTCCAAGAGGAGGTCGGCAGTGAACGATGAGATGGAGAGGTTGTTACTCGTGTGGATAAAGGAGAAAGAGATCGCTGGTGCACAGTGACAGAGGCCATAATTTGCGCAAAGGCAACCGCCATCTTCACTGACCTCGTGAAGGAGGATACAGGCGAGGGAAATTCGGCGCAGTTAGTAACGAGAATAGCAGTTAAAAGGTAAATGAATATTTTTATTACTTCCTTTATTCTTTGTTTTTTACATTATGTGCCTCTCGTTTTATGTTTATTGTGCGGTAATCTAATTTTAACATGTATTTGTTTCATGTTCTGATGCATTTTTATGATTTATTAAAAAAAAATGTCCGAATTTTGCGGGGCTTGGAACGGATTAGCGCATTTACATTCAAAAGGCGTCTCTACTTACGAAGGTTTCAGGTTACGAAACTACTCCCAGAACGAATTAAATTCGTAAGTAGAGGTACAACTGTATATAGTTTTAGTTTGGTTTCGAGAAAAGGAAAAATAATAAATCTACACCTAAAATGCAAAAGAAATGTAAGCAACAGCTGCTCGCGCACACTAGAGCGAACTATAAAGTGAGGAGAAAATACCCTGCTTTGAATGAGCTTGTTTGTCAGGCTGTGTGTGAGATTTGGCTGATAAGGGAATAGGTGGGGGCCTGCTTGTGAGGAGCTGGTTGTAGGATTGAAGCTGAAAAGAATTGTTCGATTTTTTTTGTTGTTGATTGTAACGGTCGATTGATTATAATCGACATGTAAAACGACAATTCTTTGAGCATAATAATAGGTGAGTTGTATCAGCAGGATTGGTTGCATCATTATATATGATCTGAGTATTTGCAGCCGATTGTGGCAGGAATTTGTGGTTGATTTAAAATTGATGGTGAAAGCTATGCAGATGTGGCAGAGGGCACTGCATGTTGGAGCATGCAGGTACAGGTCGCTCATTATGTGAATAGCTGCAGGCAGATACCCGGATGTTTGAGCATGTGTATGTACAAGCAAATGCTGGCAGATGAGGATGCCAGGCGAAAGCCATGGCAACTGGTGACAACACTGGAGTTTATACTTCTGCAAGGATTGCACAAGGTGGTTTGCCAGTGCATTTCTGATGGTCATCAGGAGAGAATGGTTCCAGCTGTGTGTATCACAACTTTGTGAAACATGGGTGAAGGTATCTGATCACGATGGTTACCATGACATGTTTGAATGAGTTAATGTGAATGAGTAAAATGATTTGAATCGTTCATGATGGAAAAAAAGCATTTTCTGTGTGTAACGGCTGTGGGCTGTGGACATAATACATACGCAACTCAGCCATGCACAGAGATTGCACGGATGAGTAGGATTAGTATCCGGGTGGTTGTGCCAAGACTGTTGTGTAGTTTGTGAAATATGCATACATAATATATAAATGGACATCATTGCTCAAGCTGTTATATTCGCAAACAGGCAATGCATTAACGTACGTTCCACCTCTCGGATGGACGTTGATTGGATGCTCTGTCTGATAGCATTGGTTTATGGACATTAAATATCTCATGATATTCTTAAGAGAAGGTGAGCAAGTTATTGCAAGCATAATGCAGAGTGCGACACACCAGAGATCCAAGGTTGAGGTCAATCATGTGTGTTTTAATGAGTTTGTTTGAAGGGAACTTTTACCGTGGGATCTCAAATTGCACTGTTTGAACTTGTGCGAGTTCCTTCGGGCTTGTAGAGGTGATTGTGCAAGTCAGCTCTATTGATCAACATTCGACATTTATCATAACAACGGGCCCGTGTGAGAGATGGCTGAGCAGAATTTGGCAGAGTTCGGAACAATTTCCAATGTAAAGCGTTGGTTGGAGCCTCACGATGAAAATATAGAAAATATGGCAGAATGAACTGAACGCCACTGAAAGGGGGGGTGGGGGGGTGGCACTGAGCAGGAATCGGTCTCTGTCAAGAATGGAATATTGAAGTTGCAAGACGTCGGAGACGAAAGAAACGAATGGCTAATGAGAACTTGAGAGACACTGGGTTAACAGCCAAGGAGGAAATGGAAAGAGTCATGAAGGGAACACTCGACCGTCTTTACAGAAAAATGGACGAAAGGTTTGCTCGTTTGCATGACAATAATGCCAAGTTTGGGTTCCTTCTCAATATCAAGGGACTGTGTTACGGTGCCGACAGTAACGATCTAAAAAATATTTTTTGTTGTAAATTTGGGTGAATTGTGCAGTTCTGATGTTGATGGACAGCAGCTACATGAAGAAATTTTGGATTGCAGAATGTTGCTATCAAGTCGGGCCAACATGAAAATATCAAGACCTGAAGAGCTTCTCAAATTTATTGTTCAGTATGGAGATGAGAGCGTCTTCCCCGATCTTCACATTGCTATTCAGATAATGCTAACCATCGCAGTTTCCATCGCCAGCTGTGAGAGATCATTCAGCAAATTAAAACGAATACTTTTGTATTTGAGAGCCTCCATGGGTCAAGGCAGATTCTGTGATCTTGCTCTGCTGAGTGTAGAAAGAGAAGAAACTGAATAAAAAACTGATTTTGAACACATCATAGACCAATTTGCATCAGTGAAAGCAAGGAAGGTGCAGTTGTAATTTTCATGTCATGCCATAATTTGTTAATTAAAAGATTAATGAGCTTTGGTTGTATTTTTGAGCTGATATTATGGTAAAGTTATCGAAAAGATGTCAGATATTTGGACAGGGGCGCAATTTCAGTGCTTGCCAAAGGCATTATTTTCCGGAGATATGCCCCTGACCATGGTACAGTATGTGGATGATTTGCTGATTTGCTCGACATCTGGGGATGATTGCAGGAGGAACACTTTAACGCTTTTGGGGGCACTGGCTCTCAAAGGCCATAAAGTACCAAGGGGCCAAGTTGCAGCAGTGCAAAACCCAGGTAACATATCCAGGGCATGTATTGAGTGGAACCTCGAAGATTGTCATGTTTTTTTTGGGGGTGGCTGGATATTGTAGACAATGGGTACCTAATCTGTCTCGGAGTGGCGACCTGTCCAAGATTGTGTCCAATAGCCAAGGAGACTGCTTTGGCAGCACCAAACACTCTGCATAGAGTATGGTCTCAATGGATGGATGGTACCTGATTATGCAGTACTGGTTAGACCACTGTTGGACATGATGCTGGACAAAGCACCGGAACTGATGGAGTGGACACAACTGGCAGAAGAAAACTTTAGCAAGATCAAAACAGCTCCACCCACGACACCAGCCTTGGCAAGGAACTAGACCCTGTGACACAAGGGTTTTCACCATGTTTGCGGGCAGTAGCTGCTGCCTCATATGCTGTACAGACTGCAAGTCAGATTGTGATGACATCACCTTCAGGACTGCGAGTACCACACTTTGTAATTTCTGTATTACTAAAAGCGAAAACGCAACACCTATCAGCAGTAAGAGCGATGACATATGACCTAGTGTTAATTCAAGCAAAGAATGTGGTAATCAAAAGGTGTCCGACACTGAACATAGCTCCTTAATGCCGATCGCTGATGATGGGGAGGAACATAACTGCGAGGATATGCAGTGTGCTCTGAAAGTGACATCTTGGAAAGTGGTATGTGTGCTAATTGCAGAATGCAATCTCGCCGAGGATGGAAGCATAACAATATATACTGTTTTCTGATATGTGTACAGGGTGATTCGTCCACCGACCTGTTGTGCAACCGGTCTGTGTTGTGTATGTTGCCTGGGAGGATGTTGTTGTTAAGAGATGTTAAAATCACTTTTTCGTTGATAAGAGACTAACTCAAACTGTTATGATGATGGAGGTAGATGTTTTGGTGTATAATCTCAAACTCGCGAGATAAGGCTAACATAACGACTGCTTGCTCGATGCCACGCGTCATGTGATCCGCCAGCTCGTGATAGAGGGAAGGTCTCAACAAACATTTTAAAACGTCCGTTTTTTTGTCGGAATTATTTTGGAAACGTGTTGAGCACATCACCAATCCTTCGAAAATATAAGCCAAGATCGAATAGACGCGAGCAATAACCAGTCCATAAGTGGGACAGGGCACGAGGTCGGGCAGTGAACGAAAAGCATGTGGTGTTCCTTTTAACACTCAAAGGTTATTTGAATTGAACTTAAAAACAAACTTTATAACAACCAAGAGTGTGTGTTTGTGTGGTGTGTGTAATGATAATCACGATTTTTTTAAATGATAGAGGTGACATTTAAGAAGCATTTTATCAATCAAAGCTCTATCTCTTCGTACGAAATGGGAGAATTTATATAATCTGCGTCAACATAACAAATCGTGTTGAACAGGAAAATACAGTCAGTAGCTTTCCATTGTGTGAAGTTGGACACGAACGAAGCAACTTCAACAAACACATAAGGAAATCTGGTCGTCTATCTGAGCTCTGTACTCGATTACCGTGATACGATCGAAAGCGTTAACACAAACATAACATCTCTTCGCTTCAAGGCCATGAATTAGGAATAAATACATCCTGATAGATGAGGAAGTGAAGAAAAAACAACAAGAAAAACAACAACAACGTAGACGTGATGTTCTTTTTCATGGATAACCAAGAAATGAATGACGATAATATACAGAATTGCAAAATACTTTGGTATTGCTCACGATTTCAGAACATCATTGTGAGAGGGCCTTGTCGTTTTTAGGTAACGAAATTAACAACAAATAGCGAATGTTTTAAAAGGGATTCTGTCATCATTCATAAATACATGAAGTGTGATCACTACCCGGAAGAGCAGGTCATGTGTCAGTACGTCTATGGCCGTAATGCACATAGTACTTATTTATCGAATGGACTGCTCATGCCGTTGGGTTCCCGTTGTGACACCGGTTGATTAAAAATCATTTCAAAGGGGGGGGGGAAGATAGCTCGAGCGAATTATACCGCTGAGGTTGTTTTCATTGATCAAATACTCCCGAAGAGGACTTGTCTGAATCGGGAATTGATTTTTTAATAATTTTTTTCGTTGCCCGATTTGAATGAAACTTGAGGCTACACACTGTAGGAGAATGGTAAGGTGGCCCTAAAATTTTTGCACTATCGTGTACCGTTTTGGCTGTATTTCGGGAACATACAAGATGAGAGTTTTAGTAATAGCGTATATAGATACATTATTGCGCATGCACAGGGACTTAGGAGTGCATACCAGGGAGTTGCGAACTACAGAACAAGCATGCATTCTTCTTCTTCTTGTGTATGGCAGCTTAGCTGCCAGGGTAGCTATCATTTCTTGGAAGCACGACTGTCGCTGATGCAGCGCCCCTCTACCAGTACACGCTGGTACTCCTTTCCTCGACTTCGGAAGGATGGCAGGCTGAGTCAACCCCCCTGGTGAACACAAATCAAATGGATTACATACATTTTTTGTTGTACTAACAAATATTGTGAGAATATCTCATTTACAGATCGAGAACATTTTGCTTGAAGCAACAACCAAATATTGCGATGATGTTGGTCCAGAGGAAGACATTGTGCTCATTAAAGTGAAAGAAAATGAGAATCTGCAATGGAGCCATCACGACAGAACAATGAACTTTTGTGTCCATGATTTTCCTGCACAAGTTTTTACGCCGGATTTTCATCGTGGGACGAGATATTGCCAAGCCCCTGAATAGACCAAGAACTTTGTCATGTGACATGGTTTTTTTTGTTTTTTTGTTTGTATACCTTGTCGAGGTTCGTGTGAGAGCTAACACACAACACACAGCAAGGGGGGCATGAGACAAGAGGGGAGGGAGTGGGAAGGACAAAACAGTGGGGAACAGAGACATTAGGAGATCTGTGGAAGGGAGAGGGATGGGATGGGGAACATGGGGAATAGAATATGGACATTACAGGGACTTTCAGGGAATTTGAAGGAGGTGGGCTTGGGTGGATTATCGGGTGTAGAAAAGATCGAGGATTTGGATGGAGGATGATAAGAGGTGGTGGTGAACAGCTGGTTTTGAAGGCCTGGAGGGAAGAATGGCAATGAATAGAGTGAGGGAGTTTATTCCAAAGGTGGGAAAAAAGAGCAATGAAAGAGTGTAGGTGAGCAGTGATTCGTGATTTAGTAGGTTTACCAGAAGGGGTTGTTGGCGGACCTTGAGTGCCCTGTGGAAATGTGGTGGGGACAAATCGCAGAGAGAGCGGGGGGGGGGGGGGCGAGGCAGGAGAGGAGACGGTAGAAGACAGAAAGACCACCGACCAACCTGCGGTGATTGAGTGAGAGGCCCAAAGACTCAGCCTCATTGTGGTAGATGCCAATGATCCAAAATGCCTTGGTTTCTACAGCGTGAAGCCGAGAAAGGTGGGAGGCAGGAGCACCAGCCCAGAGGGAAGAGCAGTACTCCACCAGGCTGCGGATAAAATCTTTGTAAGTGGTGAGGAGCTCAGGAGGGCCGAGGAAGGACTTTGCACGACGGAGGATTCCCAGTCGGCGACTGGCTTTGGAGGCGAGGTTTGAAATGTGGTTTTGCCAGGAAAAGTCATGGCAGATAGTGAGACCCAGAAGCTTGAAAGAAAGGTCTTCTTCCAGAGGATTGTTGAGAAAGTGGATGGGGGGGGGGGTTTCTAAACGGTCCTTTTGAAGAGACAAAGTGAGAGTGTGAGATTTGTCCGGATTGAAAGACATGTTCCACGTGTTGGACCAGTTTGTGATTTTATCCAGATCTGCAGTGAGCGAAGAAGCTGCTGCTTGCCGGGCAGAGGGTGGAGTCATCAGCAAACAGATATAGAGGATTTTCCAAAGAGTCGGAGAGATCATTGATGAAAACCAGAAAAAGAACAGGGCCCAGAACGCTACCTTGAGGAACTTCAGCTTGGACAGGAAGAGGGGATGAAAGAACTCCATTTAGGGCCACACGGTGACCGCGACAGGAGAGGAAGTCTGCGAGCCATGAGTTGTTAAGAAGTATGTCAGCGGTATAAATTTGAGTGACTGTATTGGTGATTTATTCACGCAACACCTTGACGACGAATATTCTGGCCGAACTATTGCATCAATTCAGTGCAGCAGCAGGGATGATTCGCACGCAACTCTCGATCGTGCCGATTTTGTTTCCATCGAAAGTTGTACAACGCTGTTCGTATTGAAAGATTTCGGTGCCAAGTACGTCAAAGTTTCCCTGCGAGATGCTGATATTCAGCCTTCAACGGACCAGAAATCAGCCTTTGATGTGCTCATGGGGATGGGGAGACGATACAATCAGATGCCCACTGAAAACTAAGCAGGTTATGGCTCTGATTGACCGTTTTGAGCGTGTTGACTCCGAGTAGACACCTTTTTTTAATCATATCCAGCACTATGCACTGGTGTGCACACACACATCTATTACTTGGATAGTAATTTTCTCAGCATTGTTTCCATTTGTTTGATGATCCAACAGGTTCTAATAAGAAAAACATGCCAGACTATATTGTAAAAACAAGTTTTAATCCTTCTTTATTGTTTTTCACATCAGGTGATACAGTGAACAATGGCATCCTGCATTTGAATGGTTTTCCATCTTCAATGTTTTCTTAGATCGTCCTGGTCCGGGATTTATATTTACCCCCCCGCCCCCCGCTACCTACCCTTGTCTTTTCCATGGAACATCCGAAAAAAATGATAAAAATATATAATTTATAAAAATTGAATTTATATTTCTATTTTGAACAACCGACCCGACATTTTAGCTGAAGAACTGCGTAAAGCAAATTATAAAATAACTAAAGCCTTACTATGTTTATGTTATCTTGCATTACATGCTTACCATGTTTTTTTTTTTTTTTTTTGGGGGGGGGGGTGATTCATTACCAGTTCATTTCATGGAAAAAGGAATATGTGGTATTGAGAGATACATGAATATTAATAAATGCATGACAATTACATGCTTTAAATGTTATTTGTTTTTTTTCATTACTAGTTATTATTTTCATGAAAAAAGTCTGTAATACTCTTATAAAAAGTCTGTAATAATATTTATTTTCTGTCATACCTCCAATCTTTTTTTAATCTCACTGGTTTCCATATTTTCATATATATTGTTGCGAATTCGCGCCCACCGGCGTGTGATTGGCCGCTCGACTTGAATGGCGGCCGCCTCGCCCACCGGAACGGACAATTCTGTCGTGACCCTCTCGGAACAACGCTGAGAGCTAGTCATGGGTGGGGGTTTAACCCCACCATGACCGTGTCAATTGCCCACCCGCGCAGGATAGGGTTGCTCGCCAAATTCGATCTACCTAAGTACCTGCGCGGATGGTCGACCGGGCGATCGTACCTCGCCGCAGGCTGACTCCGGACACGAACCGCTTAAGCGGTCCGTTCCGTGCTATCAGGATAACCGAGCGGTGTTATCGTCGGCCTCGACAGTTCCGATTAATTATCGGGCGTATTAAGCCCACTACTAACCCTTTACGTGAAGCAGGATGGAGGGTCAATAAAGAAAAGACGAAGCAAAACGGGAAAACAGTTCACACAATGCACATTTATTACGCGACACACGGAAAGCACACATATACAGCCAAACAGTCAAAATGCACAGATAGCAGTTACAGCAAGAGAAACAATGACGCAGAGTTACTACCGAATACGCGCACACACGGCAATACTTATACAGTTCTACTTTACAGACGGCGCCAACACACATTTACTCAAAAGCAAAGGAAAGAAGCCACCTTCATAGACAAGGGGGCAGACGGGCCTGTAGGCCAATATGTGCGCGAGACCTAAAGGAGCGGCCAGGTCCGCGAGACCGGGTGTGTCCTACCCGCGTCCTCGTGGCGCGTTGGCGGACGAGCCGCAGACGTGGCCACGTGGCTGTGCCCCGACTCCGTGCTCCTTCGCGGGTTTCGTTGGCACGATGCTTGGAGTGGGGTGGGAACAGGGCCCCCTTTGTTGCACTATCTCCGCGCGGGGGAAAAGGGGGAATTGTTGATGCCATGGGGGAGGGAGAATGGCTGGCTGGCTTGGCTTCCGCGACGAGCAATCTCCCACCGCGACCTCGTCGCCGACCGCCGTCCTTCTCGCCTCAGACCCGAGCTCCTTGGCGTCTTCCCACAACTCTCCTCAGCCGACTGCAGAACCCAACTCGATGCCTTCACTGCCACACTCTGCCGCTGCCACACTCTGCCGCTGCCACACTCTGCCGCTGCCACACTCTGCCGCTGCCACACTCTGCCGCTACCACACTCTGCTCTTCCAACCAAAAACTGACTTTGCCACGATTCGCCTTGCACTTGCCATTTTATAGGCCGGCAGGAGAAAACAATATGCAAATTTCTGGATCAGAATGACCTCAGGGACGGAGCCACGCTCGCCCATTGGACGGAGGAAAAGTGGGCGTGAACCTCCCCTGATCCTAGAATTTGCATAAATGGATTTCACACAGACGCACCTGGAGGCGGGGCCAAGCCGCTCCGCGCTTGCTGATTGGACGGATCAGAAGTGGGCGTGTAGCGTTCTTGATCCGAATTCTCCCTCGGAAAGGCCGCTATTTGCACTAGTGGCTCGGTCCGTACCGCTGAACGAGCCCAAGACAGCCCGACGCTCAGTGTTCACAGGTGGTGCGTGAATGGCCGTAGAAGGAGAGAGGTGAGGGTGGTGGAGGGTTTATCGGTGGTGCTTTGATGGTTATGGCGGTTGAGACGTGGTTGGTTCAAAATAAACATAGAACAGAAAAACGGCTATCTCAAAGCGTCGCAGCCCGAATGAATCACATAAATTCCCTCTAAACAACGGGTTTGGGGCTAACTACACATGTACTTAGAGTTATCTCACCGACGGGCCCTGAATGGTGGTTTGTGAATTTCCACAGCCATAACAATATTTATTCTCGCTCTTTCCTCCCTCTCCTCCCTCTCCTCCTTCTCTCTCTTCTCTCTCTTTCCTCCTTCTCTCTCTTCTCCCTCTCCTTCTCGCTCTTTCCTCCCTCTCCTCCTTCTCTCTCTTCTCTCTCTTTCCTCCTTCTCTCTCTTCTCTCTCTCTCCTCCTTCTCTCTCTTCTCCCTCTCCTTCTCTCTCTCTTCTCCCTCTCCTCCTCTTCTCTCTCTTCTCCCTCTCCTCCTCTTCTCTCTCTTCAACTCCTTCCTCGTCCCTTACTATTCCTGAATCGCTTACACCCCATAGAATATTATACATATATTCATCGGGATTTCTTGTTATTCCTGTATCCAAAATAATTTTCTTTTCAACAGGAAACCAATAAAAAAAAATTTGAATTTCTAAAAGAACCTTGCGTTTTCTTAACTTTATAATTTTTTCATTATTTAACATTTTAATTAAATCCAAAGTTGTTGGTTTATCAACATCAGCATAATGCCAATCTTTTATTGAAAATACCTCATTCTTATGTTGTAGAACATATTTATTAAAATACCGAATACCCTTTTCTTGAAGGTATGCTTGGACACAGAAATGATAATTTTCTAGAAGTCTTCTTGCTGTCATTAATGTATTAGAAATATATGTTAGAATAATATTATAACACGAAACACCTCCCCATCTTCCCATAGTTAAATCATTTTGTATTTCCCTACTTATTATATATAATCCTGTTTTTTCTGTTTTCATGATATATATATATATATATATATATATATATATATATATATATATATATATATATACACGAGGGCAAAACCATTATTATATTTACCCTTATTAAATGATTTTATTTGTTGTTTACGAACCGTGGCTCCACAAAACTCATTCTCGATACCAAGTGGATAATATTCTTCCTTACGAGACTGATTTAACTGTTCCAGGTCTTCTCGGTCAATTTTACACGACCAATTATACTCTAAATCATTCATATCATACCCCCATTGTTCTCTTCTCATACAAACGATACGCCCTTCTTTATAAAAATTTATTTTAATTCGAACTGTGAATTCTGTATGACCTGGAGATAAAATCAACACTTCTGTATCATTGGAATACACGGCCGTTTTATTTAAGGATATATATATATATATATATATATATATATATATATATATATATATATATATATATATATATATATATATATATATATATATATATATATATATATATACATTGTGATAAATCGCTTCATCTCACCAAGTCATTCGCATCAGTCGGGCTTGGATAATTTTTTAATTTATAAGCATTTTTCGTATTAATATTTTTTGTTATACTATATTTCTGTCGTTCAGCCTGTGCCTTTGTGTAATAATTTGATAAATCAATATCCAGTTCTTGGGATACACCAAAGATAGAACCATCTTTAACAACATAAGTCATTTATATAAGATTAAAAATAATGTCATTAAAAATTTTATTTTTGTTGAGTTGAAATAACACATCGACATAATTGACCACAACACATGGAATTTAATTATTGGACTTGAAATGTTTTATCAACACCATTCTGTAAGAATTTTATGACCAACAGGTGGTGGAAGACCGAAACTATCAAAATAATATTTATCTTCACTATTAAAAATACAAACCCAATGAGAACCTTTCCCATTATTACCTTCTAGGTTCATAATAATATTCTTTGTATGTTTAGGCACGTTTGTTAATTCATCTCTCATACAAATAACCACATTATGAATTTTTAGTTTCTTACAATATTTGACAAGTTGTAAATTTGATGTTGTATTCTTTCCAAATTCTTTAAACCACTCATCAATGCTCATTTATTTAGGAGAAAGATATAATCCATTACCCCTTTTAGTTAATTTTACACATGCTTGTGCGATAGAAGAAAGCATATCTCCAACTAATGATCTTGCTTTATCAGGCAGACCTTCAAGTTTTTCAGCAAAATCTAGAATTGCACCACTTCCACGAATTTGTTTCTCCAACTCTTTCTTGTGTCTTTCCAATTATTTTTGAGCCCGGAGTTGAGCCTTCCTTTCGTTGGCAGTTTTCACCGCCATTGAAATACCACCCATCAATGCTCCAACCACACTTGAACCAGCAAATTAAGGAATTAGAAATGGGAGAAATCCTCCACTCGTCTCTCTTATTGAATATTTTTTCAACATTGGTTTTGTCATTTTAATTTTAAGTGAGCCAGTATCGTTCAAGATTTTAACCTGTTCTCTTGTGAGCAAAACGTCAATTCTTACTGCTCCTTTTCTCTGAATTGTATTAACATTAATCGTACAAGGCTTTTGATTTTGAACACAAGATGAAAGTTGATGAAGATTGATTTGATTAACATATACCCCAGTGGGTACTTTTCCACTCATTTTTTAACAAAAAATTATGTGAGACTAATCGTAACACAATTACCTGTATTAACATGTTATTCTGTTTCTTCCAAAAGCAACCAATATGTATCAACTTCTTCACTCTCTCCTCTTACAATGTATAGGGAAGTATCCACTCGATTAGACTTTATAGTTTCCTTTTGAGCACTCAGGTCAAACGCATAGATTGTATACAAACTTTTAAATGCTGTCATATCCAAAATAGGTTCTTTATTTCCATTACTTTCACACACCTTTTGCTACGACTTGTATGCTTCAGCAAAATCATTTTTTTCCCAATTAATTTCCAATCTATCTCGTGGATAAAATGTTCCATCTCGAGAAACACGAAGGTGTTTCACCTTAGCATTATCACTCAATGCATTATTCTTATCAGTCGCAGTATCACCATCTGGTTTTAAAAAAATGATCCACAAATATCGTGGCTTTCCTTCCAGAACACCCAAATTCCACGTGTCAGTGGTTTGGTTTAGTTTCACATGTTGACATCTTCTTTTGAGGTATGATACACTGAGTGGTTTTTTTGAGTTAAGTCTTGTGTTCAACATCTCTTCTGTTTTAAGATTAGGAGTATATTCATTAAATACCTACTCATTTCATCAATTACAAATTTATTCTGATCACCAAAAGCAGTAGCAACACCAAAAAGTCATCTATTTTCATTATCATTCCTTTGTAGTTGAAATTTAATTTTAAGACCATACAGAACTTTATCATGATTACAAAATCCAAATATACCTTTCAGGGGTACTGCCACAGTAAAACTATTAACTGCTTTTGTATCATCAGTATACGTTCCTTTCCTTTGAGTATATCCAGGGTCTGTGGTTGTTCCCGTTGACATATCAGGAATAAAACCTTCGACAGCCCCCTTTCCCATTCTGTCACTGAATCTATATAGTGTAAATTTCATAAATTCAGATACAGCAGAGACATAATCAACCACTTCAACTTCTTGTGTTCCAATGTACAAACGAACACTATCAAATATTTTCCAGGAGAAATCATTTATCAGTGTAGCGTTTGTGTTATTCCCAGCCTTAGTGAATATAAATTTACACAACAAGAAACTTTCGGATAGATTCAAATGTTTGTTGATTATTTATTTCAAAACGTTTTGTACCATTTGCATTCTAGTCTGTTCCAGTTATTGCATTTACCATGAAGTAATCTTCTTTTTTAGTGGAATTGAGATGATAGTATCTATGATTTGGATGATACTATTATCAATTGCTTCCATACTTGTATTTATTTAAGAAAAAAGATGTTAAAACTTTTGAAACCCAGACCCAAGTATTTGAATTATTTTCTGTAGTTCTTGGGGAGACAACCGAGTTTTGCCTTTCTTAATTTCTTTTATTGCTTGTAATTTATGAGATTCCTTTTGAGCATCTTTTATGCTCTTTCCAGCACCTGCTACATTTCCCACAGCAGAAGCAGTTGAACCAATTAGGTCTTTATGTTTAAGAATAGTTGAACCGATAACCATTAGAATATCAATTATCCCATCTCCTCGAAATTGATGTCCGACACCCCTTTGTCTCTTAGGTTTATAGTATCCTCGACCAAGATACATACCTTCACCCTTGTAGTATGGGGAAAGGAACATCCCACCCCCTGTAATTATTTTATATTTTCTCAACTCGTGTTTACTCACAATGATCATCGTATTTATTTATTGGAAAACTTCACGTAGGTGAATTCTGATGGATATAACTTCTCCATTAAAAGAAATTATATGATTATCTTGGTCGGTTATCCTAAATTTACTCTGTGTATGGTTTTTCCTGACACAGGGAGATAAACCAAATTTTTGGGTTCCATATTGAATTTATAACCAATTGGGGTTGAGAATGCGCTGAATGAAAATATTGTATTTGTTTTTATTCCATCATTATAAGCACCATCAATCAAATCACAGTGAATTAATACCGAATTTATTCCTGAGGATATTTGAATGACATTATCACTGTAAAATGTCCCATTAGTTTCAATCTTTTTTGAGGAGAAACCCAATAACTCTCGAAATGAATTATCAATTGTGAAACCAACCTTGTAGTTATTTTTAAGTTTAATCGTTGATTTTGAAGTATGTTTTTGAATATCTATAACAATATTTTTTGGTTCATCACCCTGTTCTCTCAGAAGACGAACAATTTCGGAAGATATTTGAGAAATCTCATTTGCTCCGGGTGAGACTGTTATCGTTTTGTATCCACTTCCCGGATTATAACTTAACTTGTCATTTTTCTCAGTTATATAAAATAAGGTGTTATAAGTTTCCATGGACAATAAAGATGCCTCATATTCTTATGTTGGGTCAAGTTGTAGTGGGTATGGGAATGAAGATGTGTGGTCGCTTGTGAAATTAAAACTCAGGATTGTGCTTCTCATCTTATTTAATATGAGATAAAATGTCTTTATATTGATATTTATTAATTATTTTCATGTTCATCAACTGATTTAAAATGGGTGATGCTTCATTAAAACAATGGTTATTTCCAGCCTTCTTACTTCCTAACAACAATAGCAGTCTACTAACTAATTGTGATGGGTCATTTGGAAGAAAACTAACACCTGAACCAAGGATACTTAAAGCCTGAATGATGTGTTTCTCCTTCTCATTCTTGCAACGTTTACCAGAAAGACTAACCCTATAATTAACAGAGTTCAGCAGATCAATATATACTCTATCCTCATTATTTTTCATATCCAATGGTTTATCAAAATACTATGATTCACCCCTCACAGTTGAAGCTTGTGTTCCATCTTTTGGAGAAGAAATATTAATCTGGGGGTTAATTTAGCAGGGGGTTGAGCAGAACTCAAGAACCTTAATTCATCATTAAATATCAATACCTTTTCTTGAACAAGATGATATATTGCTGGTTGTTCTGTTGGAATGAGTCCTGCTTTGATTTTTGATTCTGCTGAATATTCATTGTTTTGAAGAGCATTCACAATATAATCAGGGGTTTGATTTTTCTCTTCCAGTTGTTGAAATAATCCCTCATTATCATATTGTAATTCTCCAATATGCTCTCATTCTTCCTCCGTCATTTGACTGAAATCTTTTATCATTTGAAGTTTTTTAGGAGCATATTCTATTGTGGGAACTGTGGAAACATCTATAATTTTTTCTTTGGAAGTTTTTAAAAGTGGTTTAAAAAATTTATCTTGTTTTCTTTCAAATGCTTCTTCACCCGTTAGTTTCTGTCTGCGTTTCTTCTTTATGTCTTCCTGTTGTTTTACAACTTTTGAAACCAACTCTTGATGTTCCTTAAATCATCTTGCTCTTTCTTTCGCATCCATTTATTAATTGGAAAATATCATTTAATATCTCATCTTGTTTCACAACAATATATTGATATTTTTCAGTCGTGTGCTTCATGTAATCCCCAAATTACTTTTTACTACATAATGTAGAACAATTATCTCTCCAAAAATTGTTTATATCGACTGAATTTAACTTGAATAAAATAAAAATATTAGCATTGTTTCTGATGGAACGACGAGGAAGTTGAAAGTACGATTGACTAAGATAAATACAATTACAAGAAGAATGTCTCCCTCTTGTGTCGTAGCTGTCCATTACCGTTTATTTTCTCTCATTAGCACAATCATCAAAGATAACGAGGTTCTTTTTTGATTTTTCCAAATCTTGGGGAGACGGTATGTCATCCGTATTATCACTAAGAATACAAGTTATCGGTTTTGATTTCTTTTTACATCTCTGTGTATCACAAAATAGTTGTATTATATCTTCAATGCTGTAATCATTTAGGTTTTTTTGAAGTTTAAATAAACCGATTATATCTTCTTTTTGACGACCAGCATTAAAACCTTGTGAGAGTAGTTGATACTCTGGTTGAAAACTCGACTTTGTGAAAATTATTAAATTTTCATAATCTAAAAAGTTTGGAGTCAGGAGCATCTTCAAAAGTAAGCAGGTTTCTCCACATCCGCTTGAACCAACTATGAGACATTCTTAATGAATTTGGGAGATTTTTATGGTTGTTAAATTTTATCTTATTTTCCCAAATGGGTAAAAACATCATTAATTTATATATTTGGAAAACAGGTTATTTAATTTATTATTGGCTTTTTTTAGAAACTCTATATTTTATCCTAAGTTCAGGTTTAATTTCAAGATTATCTATTATTTTATTTCTGCTATATCTTGTATTGATATTTCCCTGAAAATCGCATCCATGAATAATATATCACAACAATCCTTTGAACATTTCTCTAATACGTTCAGTTTCTTCCCTTGTAAGGAAAGGTGTGTTATCACCCTCATACTTTACATTCATTTCTCGAATCAATCTTGCAAAGTAATTCATTTTTGGTGTAAATCTAAAAGAATTATTTTCCTTTTTATATTTTTATTATCATTAATTAGAAGATAATCACAGAATATACATTGTTTATAGGCTTTTGACTCTGTGTTTAATCCCACTCCATCACACGCAGGACAATTATCAAATTTGTCATATGGAGAATCAGGGAAGTCTAGCATATTTATGAAGTAAAACTTTACTTCAACTAAAGTTCATCTTCAGAATCATCTATAAAACTATCTTAATCACTCTCATAATCTTAAAAATCTTCAGTTCACTCTTGACTCATATTTAATGAGTAGAAACAACATTACCATTGATATCTATATACTTTTTTTCATTACCAGATTCAACTACAACATTTTTATATTAAAGGTAATTTTAAATGATCCTTCACGACTATTGAACGAAATGTCATGTCACCTGATATATTAACATCCTTTATTTCATCAGGATTTACATCTTTGGGGTTGTTGAAAAAAATACAAATTTCTCCTTGCATATTATAGATGGTCTTATCCTTTCTTTCTGAAGCTTCATCCATTATTTTTTTTTTTTGATACTTTTTCTTGTTTCATTGCTTTTTCTAGTTTTGAATATATTACCAGAAGGAGAGGAGAAACTTTTTTTTAGAGATACTTTCATTGATGTTCTTCCAGGTATACTAAAAGCCCTTCCACTGAAGGGAATTGAATAACTCATCTTATCCACCATAATTGTTTTTATCCAATAGTTGTTATATTTATCTTTGTTCAATTTTACATCCTTGACATATTTCTCAGTATCTTTAACAAATGAAGAGATTGATTGAAACTTGTCTTTTGTGTCTTGAAACATTGTATTTATTAAGTGAAAAAGTTGGAGGATAAAATGGTTTTAAGCACCGATTCACCTATAAATTAAAGGAAATGTTCATCAAGAAAATTTACTTTCAGCAAAGTTTTATTCTATAAATATGGTAAATACAACATACTGCGATGTTTGTAATCACGAATATAAACATTTTTAAAACCCCTTCAAACCAACAAACACGCATTTAATCTATTTCATCAAATATCTCCTCTTGAGTTGGAAAGAAAACATTGTGATATCTGCTCAAATGATGTTTTGAAGAGTAGTTATAAGAATCACCTTCAATCACAAAAACACAAGAAAAGTGAGTTTGAAGTAAAGGGAGACTATTATATTGAAAACACTGATGGGGCATTTAAAGGGCATATAAAAATAAGGATTTTTCAATTTGGAGAACCCGGTCCATCATCAATAGCTGAATAAATTGAAATAGTGAAACCTGATGTTGAAAAACTTATTAAAAAGACATTAAAAGAAATGAAAACTTTAAAGTTTTATATGGGAGTGAAAATGAATATGAAAAGACAAGATGAAGAACAAACTCCTTATATGAGAATAGGTCTTCATTTTATAACATCATATCAAGATTTTTTGAATAGTGGGGTTTATGAAGAACTGTCAAGACAAGAGGAGGATGTTGATAATACAGTGGTAGGAAGTGGATTTCATATTTTAAAAATCATCTTTTTAGATATACATATTCTAAAATCAAACCCTCTTAAAGCTTCTTCTTATATTGAATTACCAAAATAAATAAAACTAAAGAAGGCAGTTGTTAATATTAAGAATAATGATAATAAATGTTTTCTCTGGTCTGTTCTTGCTCACTTACATCCACCAAATTGTAATTCAGAAAGAGTAAAACAATATATGAAATATGAGAATACTTTAGACATTAAAGATTTTAAATTCCCAATGCCACGAACAGAAATTCCTAAATTTGGGAAAAAGAATAATCTTTCAATTAATGTATATGGATTAACGGATACAAACAAAGTTAAAATTTTAAAAATTTCAAACAACTATAAAAATGAAGAAGCACATATTGATCTTTTATATTTTAGTGTTGGAAAGAATTCACATGATACATTCATCAATAATTTATCAAGATTAAGCTCTTCTCAGGTATTCAGAACAGCAACCAAAATATATCCTTGTAAGCAATGTCTTAATTCATTTCATACAAAAGAACGATTAGAACAACATTCAAAATATTGTAGTAGTCATAAATCAGCTGTAATTACAATGCCTAAACCTGGTAAAAAGATTTATTTTGAAGATTATAATAAATCTATCATGCACCCATTTGTGATATACGCTGATTTTGAATGTATCCTAAAAAAGATAAATACTGCTTCTCCTAATCCAAAAGAATCATCTACAAATAAATATCAAAAACATATTCCTTGTGGTTTCTGTTATTATATCAAATCATCTGTTGGAGAAAAGTATAATAAACGTGAACATTATAGTAGAAAAAAAGCTTCACAAGAGTTTGTAAAACGATTAGAAAAGGATTGTAAAGGACTAACTAAATTAATGAAAGAAACAAATAAACCGATGAAATTAACTGAAGAAGAAAAATTAGAATTTAGAAAGAACAATATCTGTCATATTTGTGAGGAGGAAATTGAGGAGTCTCACGTTAGGGATCATTGTCATCTTACTGGTAAATATAGAGGTCCCGCTCATTCCTGTTGTAATCTTAATTATAAATTTCCTTCTTTTATTCCAGTCTTCCTTCACAACATCGCCAACTATGATACACATCGATTTATAAATGAACTTTCAAAAACACCAGGGAATATTTTGGCCATAACAAACACAAGTCAAAAGTATATTTCATTTACAAAAATGGTATTCACAAAACCTTTAACTCGTATTAGGTTTCTAGATTCTTACAAGTTTATGGGAACACCACTAGCCTACCTCGCATCAAATCTAAGCTCCACGAGGTCTTTTCCAAATCTTAATTAAAATTTTTTCCAAAAGAGGAAATTCTAACTAAAGAGGAAATTCAGATTAAAGAGAGAATTCAAAGTAAAGAGGAAATTCTAATTGATGTGAAAGTAATGAAGAAATTCTAACTGAAGATGAAATTCTAATTATAAAGAAAATTCAAACAATGAATGAAATTCTAATTAAAGAGGAAATTCTGATTAAAGAGGGAATTCTAACGAGAAAGGAAATTCAAATTAAAGAGAAAATTCTTACAAGTAAGGGAATTTATCCTTATGATTATATGCATTCATTTATGAGATTTAAAGAAACACAACTTCCTTCAAAATAAAGTTTCTATAATAACCTTGATGAAGAAGAGATAAGTGATAAGGAATATAAACACGCACAAGAAATTTGGAAAATATTTAAGATAATGAACCTTGGATAATATCATGATTTGTATCGAAAAACAGATGTTTTATTGTTCGCTGATGTGTTTGAAGCTTTTAGATCACTCTGTCATTATAAAAAGTGTTATGGATTAGATCCTGCCCACTATTTCACAGCTCCTGGTTTAGCTTGGAGTGCAATGTTGAAAATGACAAAACAAGATATAGATTTAATCAGTGATGTAGATATGCTTTTGATGATTGAGAAGTCTAAGAGAGGTGGAATATCACAAGTGTGTTCAAAAAGATAGGCGAAAGCAAATAATAAATATCTTCCAAATTATGATAGTGAAAAAGATTGTAATTATTTGATGTATTTTGATGCTAATAATTTGTATGGATGGGCAATGTCTTTGAGGTACCCGAGTGATCTTCATAATAAGCAAAAAGACCTTCCTTTTGCATGTGAGAAAGAAACCCCAAAGAAAGAATGGTTAAGTGATTATCACAAGTTTTCATATTAAAGGCAAATCAACAGAAAAGTTATGAACAACATTGTATGATAAAGAGGGATATGTTTTGCATCAGAGAAGCTTGAAAAAAATTTTTGGAGAAGGATTGAGAGTAGCTAAAATTCATAGTTTTAAAATTTAAACAAAGTCCTTGGCTGAAAAAGTATATTAAATTCAATACAGATATGAGAACAAATACAAAAGTAAAATTTGAAGGGGAATTCTATAAATTGATGAATAATGCTGTCTTTGGAAAGACAATGGAGAATGTTAGAAATAGGCAAAACATTAGATTTGCAACATCTTGGAAAGAAGCTTCAAGATTGATAAATATGCCAAGTTTTAAGAGAGAAGAGGTTTTTTCAGAGAACTTTTCTGCTATTCATATGGAAAAGGAAAGTATTGTCATGGATAAACCAATTTATATTGGAATAGCAGTTCTTGATTTATCAAAGATATTGATGTATGATTATTTGTATAATGGCTTAAAGGAAGAGTATGGTGAAAATGTTTCATTGTTGTATGTGGACACTGATAGTTTTATCCTAGATATAAAATCTGATTATGCTTATAAAGATATGAAGAAAAATATTGGAGTATATGATACAAGTAATTTTAGTAAGAAGAGTGAGTTATTTTCAAAAAAGAATGAAAAGGTTATTGGTAAGTTTAAGGATGAGTTGGGTGGAAAAGTAATGAGTGAGTTTATTGGATTGAGAGCAAAGGCATATGCTTATAAGTATGGTGATCAGATTGATAAGAGGTTAAAGGGAATAAAGAAATATGTAATAAAGAAATTAATAACTTTTAGAAACTATTATAATTGATTGATGAATAAGAAAGAAGAATATAGGAAAATGAATACAATAAGAAGTTATAAACATAAGATATATAGTGAAGAAGTAAATAAAAAGGCATTAGGAGCCTTTGATGATAAGAGATTTCTTTTAGATAATGGAATAGATTGTGTTCCATATGGATATTGTATGATAGAGTGTATGGAATAGATTGTGTTTTAACGATGGGAAGATGGGTTGGGGTTTTTAAGGGCTTCCGCCGCATTTTTTCACAATATATAAATGGTCAAACCAAGTATTAATCAAACTAAAGAGTGGAGAAAATCTCAGTCTTGGTATATAAATGGAAAACAATGAATGTGAAAAGTATCAAATAAGTCTTATTTAAAAAATAACTAAAACAAATAAGCAAATCAATTTAAAAACTAGTAATAGTGGGGCAACTTAGCTAAATATAGCATAACAATTGTGCATTTTGAGAGGAAAGCACCAAATTTGGCACACTAGTAGCTTATCGTATTATGAACAGATTTGGATATTGGGCCATCTCAAATTCAGCTGCTGATGGCTGTGGCAGCCATTTTTCAAAATGGCCACCAGTGGTTACTGTTATGACACATATCTGCTTTACTGGAGGGGAATGCAGGTTGATAGTGAAAGTTTATTTACAAATAAAGGTCCAATAATGGTCAAAGAAAGTAACACTTTGATTTGGTTGAGAAAAAAAAGTTAAAGTGGACTATTTAGTCTTATTAAGACACAGATTCCAAAGCGTGGAAAAGGAGTGCGTAGACGCGTGGTCGGAGCAGCAGTTATACCTGGAAACTGGCAGAACTTCCTCCGAGTGGACACCAATAAACCGAGCTGTTCAAGTTCCTATCAGAAGCTATCTTCAGGTGGTTTGACCAGGATGACAAGCAGTTGGTTATCACTGATGGAGAGGCAGTCCTGAGCAAGCCACCACTGATAGACCTGGCCTTGCTCGCCCCATGCAGCCACAAAGAAGCTGACAGTCGATTGTTGTTGCATGCATCCCATGCAGCCAACCATGGTCGCCACAAGATACTGATCACAAGACAGTTGACACCGATGTTGTGGTGTTGGCTGTGTCAGTGGCCCAGGGACTGCAACCAGAAGATGAACTGTGGCTAGCATTTGGCAGTGGGAAGAGTTTTTCGTACCTGGCAGCCCACGAAATAGCAGCTGGCCTAGGACCAGAGAAGGCACAGGCACTCCCAATGTTTCATGCTCTGACTGGGTGTGACACTGTATCTCGCTTTGCTGGACATACTAAGAAGACTGCTTGGACAATCTGGACCATTCTGCCAGAACTTACAGACGCACTGCTGAAGCTATCTTCTGCACCAAGTGGCATACCAGACTATGCCATGCACACTATCGAGAGGTTCGTCATATTGCTCTATGACAGAACCAGCACGTGTAATGACATTGACAAGGCCCGGAAGAAACTCTTCGCGAAGAAGAACAACGTGCAGCTGATCCCGCCAACCAAGGCAGCTCTGGAGGAGCATGTGAAGAGGGCGTCCTACCATGGAGGCCATGTGTGGGGTCAAACACTGCTATCAACGCCAGAGCTGCCTCCTCCATCCAGCTGGGGCTGGGTCAAGAATGATGAGGGGGTGTACGAGCCACACTGGACGAAGCTACCCAAAGCAGCCCACACCTGCTATGAGCTCGTATCGTGCAAGTGCACTAAGAGCTGTGAAGCGTTGCAAGTGCAAAAAGGCCGCACTTGAATGCACAGCTTTGTGTGTGTGTGAGGGAGAGTGCTCACAAAATTGAGAGAATATTAACAGAGCAGACTGTGTCACTGATTCAGAACATTTAAATCAGACCTCTCTCGATCAATTTCTATGAGTGAGATGTCGGTATTCATATGAATGAGACGCAGCCCATGATTCGTTTGCAACCACGCTTAACAACCACTGACTTTACATAAGCGATGTTGGTATTCATATCAATCAGACGCAGCCCGCGATTCATTTGCCACCATGCTCAACAACCACTGACTTAACATAAGCGATGTTGGTATTCATATCAATCAGACGCAGCCCTTGATTCGTTTGCCACCATTCTCAACAACCAATTTCTATGAGTGAGATAGTCGTCCGGTACAACAAATAATTAGCAGCCATCTTGCAAAATGGCGGCTATCTTTAAACTTGAGGTGGCTACAGGTTATGTTTTTCTTAATTCAGCTTTTAGTAAATGTTCAAACCAATGTTAGTGAAATTATAGTAACCACTAGCAGCCATTTTGGAAAATGGCTGGCACAGCCATCAGTGGCTGAATTTGAGATGGCCCAATATCCAAATCTGTTCATAATATTGTGACGTCCACGGGACTTGAACAGTCCCGCCAACGTAGAATGAGCCGAAACGATGGAGGCGGTTTATTTATTTATAACCCAAACATGGCGGTTCTAATCGCTCTACCGCAAACGGGACGAGGAAGGTGGCACGAGTCGCTTTTCACTGAGTTGATGATGTTTATTTGTTTTTATTATTAACCAGAAATAACAAGACTCGGCAAGAAGAGGGATCCGGGGCGATTCGACGGGATGGTGTGGGATCGGGCGTGGGGAAAACACAGACAATTCCAATGAATATACAGATCTCAAACCCTCTAAGGCACCAAGTGCGCACACACACACACACACACACACACACACACACACACACACACACACACACACACACACACACACACACACACACACACACACACACACACACACACACACACACACAACGTAGCTATTTCTGGTGGTCAGGCTGGACCGTGGTGTGGACGCAACTGTCCCTGGATTGGCATCGGACGAGCTGGCCTTGCTCTCGTCAGGGGGGCAGGAGAAACCGTGGTGCTGTCGACCTTCTGGTCTTGGCCCAAGTCCGCTCACAGCCGCCAGGAAACCAGTTCTGGCGCCAAATTGCGAGCAGGAGAGGGAGGCAGGTCCGCCCGCCGTTCGACCCCGTACTCCGAGTCAGCAGAACCCCAGAGCCAACCAAGGTGAGGCACGAGGCTCAGCAAGGCTCCAAGACACGATGATGAACACGATCGAATCAGCACAACAACAAGCACGCTCTCCGCGCAACAGCCTCCACACCAAAAAAACACGATCTTTTTGTCCCGATCTTCTTCCTCTTCCTTTTCGACCCCGAACAGAACCTTTTTATCCTTGGTCCTCGTCACTTCCAATCGAGCCGTTTTATTGGCCCACCGCCGTCGCCTTCCGCCAATCGTGATCACGGGGCGGAGCCATCCGCAGCACTGTCCTGTGACGTCACGGCTAGCCTCCAGAGAATACCAAAAGGGGTTTACACAGACACACTTACCCTATCCCGTGTCCCTATCTAATTACGTGACAATTATCATTTCCCCCTTGAAGAAATTAACATTTACTAGACATCTTATCACCACTGAATTGCTACTTATTACATTGAGATCCTGGTAAACTCGAACAGCATGGCATACCTAATTAAACATCCTAATTACCCTTTGAATGCATACCCCCCCTCAAACGTAACACTGCCCCCTTCTCTGGTACCGCAGCTCCTGCAAGGTATATCACAGGCGCTACCGTACCAGTCTTAACACTTACTGACTCACACCTAATTAACCTAACGAAATAAAGTAGGAGGGGCAATGGGCAGCGAGTCACAGCTAACTTACCTATCCTGCTTAATGTACTACCCCCTTATGGCCTTATCCTCGCCTAAACAATCATTCGTTTTTTTTTTGTTTTTTTTTTTTAATTTTTTTTATTTTATCACATGAGAGCACTGAGCGAAGTTGCACTCCATCCTCTGGATCATCGCTCTTGCCCAGCACTCTTCCAGTGATCTGGGGAGGGGAAACAAAAGGTTCCACAAAAACACAACACTTATACTTTACATTCCTACTCTAAGCCTTAACGACACTATTCACAGGATATTTACACTTGACCGCCTCCCCCAGTGGATGCTAATAGACCCAGCGTTACCTGGGGAGCCAATTTTCAAATTTGCTTGCCCCAAAATTATGCGGACATCATGCCCTTGCTGCACATGTCAAGTTGTGCGGGATCGAGTGGGACTCATACATCTTCACAACACTCATACTATGGTCATCATCACATTTCTAGGTCATGGTCCTCATTTTAATCATGCAGGCTGAATCCCGTCGTGGCCGTGGGGTGGGTTACCACAAGATGATGGGGGCATCTCAGGTGCAACCATGCCCACAGGTAAGCTTTAGTCCAACCCGGACGTTTCTCCGCCCCGCTCCCTTTGATTCCCTCCCCCCTGGTAGCCATCAGCTCTAATCCCGTACAACACTCTGGAAGGGGTCTCACTGGCTCCTCTGGCCTTCCTGGGTCGCCAAGGTCCTACCCGCCTTGGTCGCCCAACCAGACCCTCTCCCAGTTGCCTCCAGACACTGTCACCATTAGCCACCAGGTGGTGAATCTCCTTGAAAGGGGTCGCAATTCACGCTCACCGTGAGCTTCAGCAATCCCTGTGGACAAGCACATCATCCCCACCCACAAAACCCACATGACTCCCCCACCCCATCGGCCTTACATGTGACACCTGCATTTCTAACACTTCACCGACCATGACCTTCCCTGTTACCACACCATGTCCAATAAAAAATCAATGTGTGCACCATACATTTCACTTCTTAACTTAAAACAACTCACACAGCACTTCTCACCCGATCCACGCACCAGCCATTGGACAGCCACTTGTGCCCGCTTTGTTACCAATTAGCCACTGTCCCGATTGTCACTCTAAAACCCAGCAGAACTTACAAACCCATGCCAATTTTCCCGCAATTCATTTTTTTCCACCAAAGGAGGGCACTTCGCCACAATCTCAGCAGCCGAGCATGGCCGTATATGCTGAGCCCAATCTAGTCTCCCCGACCCCCGACAGTGATCTCCGGACCCGACCTATGAAAGGGCATCTCGGATAGACCTGGCGGTTCAGCAGGAGGATTCACCCTCTCCGAGTCTAAAAGTCTATTGGAGGGTTCCTCCATCGCCGGGTACCGGCAATATCGTTGCATGTGTCCTCTTCGCCCGCACCGGAAACAACTCCCCATAAAAGGCCCCCGTGAGTATCGGTGAAATGTCTCTTCCGGTTCCGGACCCCCTCGGCCATAATCGAATTGCTCTATTGGCTGGGCTGGACCCCGCCGCTTTGGCGCACTAACTACCGGATTACCCTTTATCAAACTTGACAGTTTCTGGCAAATTTCCTGAAACATTTGGGTAATGCCAATTTCTCCCAGCCCCCCTCCCTGATCCTGGATCTCCGCCTGTCGGATCGTCACCGATGGCCTCTCTGGAACCCGACCCGGCCGACTCCACGAGGCCAGCCTGGCCGCGCACTCGGCCGCTCGGTGAACGGTGGGTGGATCCTGTAACTCCACTAGCGCTCGGACCTCAGGGTCAGGAAGAGCAGCTAAAAATTTCTCGAATGCCCGTCTGTCCCATGCCTCCACTGTAAGGTCCCGATACGCGATCCTGACTGATTGGTAAATGTCCTGTGCCAGCTCCTGCACTATCTCACCCGGCTTTAATCTGCGGTGCTGGAGCTGGGCCTGCACCAGATCACAGTTTGCCGCGAACCCAAACCGACGGCTCAACGCCTCGCAAATGTGGGAGCTGGTCAACATCCCCTCCGCGATCACGTTTAACACATCTGCGGCTGGTCCCCGCAACGTTGCCACCAAATTCCCTGTACGTTCCCGCTCATTCCACCCGTTTAGTCGGGAAATGCACTCAAATTGTGTCAGAAAAGCTTCAACGCTCCCTGACCCGTCAAAATCTACCAGGGGGATCACTTTTACGGTGGCCCGCTTCTCAGTTTCTCCCTTGTCCGAATCCAGCCCATGGATCAAACACCCTTGTGGCTGCGTATCCAATTTCGGAGCCCACTGTGGCCAAAAATGTTTTGTGGTGAGGGTCTCATGGGTCAATTTTGCCTCCTGTTCCAAACGTTGAATGGACCGATTCACCTCTTCCCGCAGGATCTTCTGGGCCCGCACAACCTCCTCCAAGGCTCCGTCGCGAGTTTGTAGCTGCTCCTCAACCAACCCGGACACGCTACTTACAAAAGACGGCTCTACCAGGCCTTTATCCAAGACTTCATCTTGGCTCATAATTTTATCTTGTTCGTCCAAACGAGCCTCCAATCTTTTACCTCCTCCGCCAAATTCATCCCTTGCTTCCTCAGCTCTCCCCACTCTTCAACCTGCAGCTGCATACGAGCATCCACACAGGCACGGTGACGTTCCAGGCTTTCATCCACTTTATCAACCCGAATGTTCGTTGCATCAATTTTATCTACCAATTTTTTCCGTATATTTTCCCCCTCCAATGTAATTTCTACCTTTGTTTCCTCCAATCTATCCTCGAATTTACTTTGTATTTCTCCCAATTTAACATCCAAACACTCCTGCATCTCAGTTTTCATTTTCTCCATCTTTTCCCCCAATTCATCCCTCATTAAATCAATCCGTGCACCCAACTGTTCCCCCATTACCCCCAATCGATCCGCCATCTCTGCCCCCTGTGCCGTCATTTTTGCCCTCTGTGTCACGAATTGATTTTCCATTTGTGCCGTCATTTCTGCCATTTGTACCCCCTGTGCCGTCATTTTTGCCCCCTGTGCTGTAATTGCACTCATTAAACGTTCCAACATTGTCCAGATCGTCATCGTGCCGGTTTCCGGCGCTGCCGGCTCCGTTACGGGCGATGAAGCACGGTCCACGCTCGGAATGGGGGAAGTTCCAACCCTACCCCCATCTCTCCCTTCTTCCCCCGACTCGCTGCCAGACACGTGGCCTTCCTCCTCAAACATCTGCACATCCGCCATGGTGCAGAAGTCCCGTTTGCCGCCAATTAATTTAAATTTGAAAAATCCCGCCAAAATTTTCCCGTGCTCGCGCGCTTTTCTGTAGTACTTTTATATTCCAATTCGTGGCGAGATTTTAATCTTGGTATATTCTCCCGATACCAAATATAATTTAGAGGGGTTCGAACATCCAACACCCTGACACCAATGTGACGTCCACGGGACGTGAACAGTCCCGCCAACGTTGAATGAGCCAAAACGATGGAGGCGGTTTATTTATTTATAACCCAAACATGGCGGTTCTAATCGTTCTACCGCAAACGGGACGAGGAAGGTGGCACGAGTCGCTTTTCACTGAGTTGATGATGTTTATTTGTTTTTATTATTAACCAGAAATAACAAGACTCGGCAAGAAGAGGGATCCGGGGCGATTCGACAGGATGGTGTGGGATCGGGCGTGGGGAAAGCACAGACAATTCCAATGAATATACAGATCTCAAACCCTCTAAGGCGCCAAGTACACACACACACACACACACACACACACACACACACACACACACACACACACACACACACACACACACACACACACACACACACACACACACACACAAAACGTAGCTATTTCTGGTGGTCAGGCTGGACCGTGGTGTGGACGCAACTGTCCCTGGATTGGCGTCAGACGAGCTGGCCTTGCTCTCGTCAGGGGGGCAGGAGAAACCGTGGTGCTGTCGACCTCCTGGTCTTGGGCCAAGTCCGCTCACAGCCGCCAGCGAACAAGTTCTGGCGCCAAATTGTGAGCAGGAGAGGGAGGCAGGTCCGCCCGCCGTTCGACCCCGTACTCCGAGTCAGCAGAACCCCAGAGCCAACCAAGGTGAGGCACGAGGCTCAGCAAGGCTCCAAGACACGATGATGAACACGATCGAATCAGCACAACAACAAGCACGCTCTCCGCGCAACAGCCTCCACACCAAAAAAATACGATCTTTTTGTCCCGATCTTCTTCCTCTTCCTTTTCGACCCCGAACAGAACCTTTTTATCCTTGGTCCTCGTCACTTCCAATCGAGCCGTTTTATTGGCCCACCGCCGTCGCCTTCCGCCAATCGTGATCACGGGGCGGAGCCATCCGCAGCACTGTCCTGTGACGTCACGGCCAGCCTCCAGAGAATACCAAAAGGGGTTTACGCAGACACACTTACCCTATCCCGTGTCCCTATCTAATTACGTGACAATTATCATTTCCCCCTTGAAGAAATGAACATTTACTAGACAACTTATCACCACTGAATTGCTACTTATTACATCGAGATCCTGGTAAACTCGAACAGCATGGCATACCTAATTAAACATCCTAATTACCCTTTGAATGCATACCCCCCCTCAAACGTAACAATATGTTAGGCTACTAGTGTGCCAAATTTGGTGCTTTCCTCACAAAATGCACAATTGTTATGCTAAGTTGCCCCACTATAAGTTAGAGGATGTAAAGAAAAAAAAAATCCTTGAATGGACTGAAAACTTTGATGGTAATCAATTGAACAATGGAAAAACAATTTACTATAATCTCAAAATGATGTGTGGTGGTCAGGAGGTGGTCAAACAAGAGCATTAAGAGAAGTGTATCATTTCGTAATGGCACAAAATGGGTATCTTAAAAAATATAAACATTCAAATGTTTTATTTTTAAATATTTTATATGGGGATTATTGTGCAAAGAAAATTAAACTATTGAAGGAATTTGAGAATGAACAAATCTTGAAATAAAAGGTTCAATGAGTGAGCTAAACAATATGCATTGTTTATTTGAAAAAAAAGTGCTCTGAGGTTAAAAGGGGAGGCTATTAAAATCTCCATTCACTTACATGTTTTTAATATTTCTTCAGAATCACCTTTAACAAATCGCAGTATATTCACCTGACGACCTTACGACTTCAGCAAATATTTATAGGTTCAATGAGTGAGCGAAACAATATGCATTGGATATTTAAAAAAAGTGCCCCTCCGTTAAAAGGGGAGACAAATGAATATACCTTGGGATAAAAAGGGGGTTTATTTTTTTAGGGAAAAAAAATGAATCGCTGAGAATCCCCCATTCATTAACATGGGAGAAAGTGAGCCAGAATCAGTATATTCACCCTACTTACGTTCCTTTCCTTTGAGTATATCCAGGGTCTGTGGTTGTTCCCGTTGACATATCAGGAATAAAACCTTCAACAGCCCCCTTTCCCATTCTATCGCTGACTGTATATCATGTAAATGTCATCATTTCAGATACAGCAGAGACATAATCAACCACTTCAACTTCTTGTGTTCCAATGTTCAAACGAACACTATCAAACATTTTCCAGAAGAAATCATTTACGAGTGTAGCGTTTGTGTTATTCCCAGCCTTAGTGAATTTAAATTTACACAACAAGAAACTTTCGGATAGATTCAAATAGTTTTGTTGATTATTTATTTCAAAACTTTTTGTACCATTTGCATTCCAGTCTGTTCCAGTTATTGCATTTACCTTGAAGTAATCTTCTTTTTTAATGGAGTTTGAGATGATAATAGTATCATCCAAATCATAGATACTATCAATTGCTTCCATACTTGTATTTATTTAGGAAAAAAAAATGTTAAAACTTTTGAAACCCAGACCCAAGTATTTGAATTATTTTATGTCGTTCTTGGGGAGACAACTGAGTTTTGCCTTTCTTAATTTCTTTTATTGCTTGTAATTTATGAGATTCCTTTTGGGCATCTTTTATGCTCTTTACAGCACCTGCTACATTTCCCACAGCAGAAGCAGTTGAACCAATTAGGTCTTTATGTTTAAGAATAGTTGAACCGATACCCATTAGAGTATCATTTATCCCATCTCCTCCAAATTGATGCCCGACACCCCTTTGTCTCTTAGGTTTATAGTATCCTCTACCAAGATACATACCTACACACTTGTAGTATGGGGAAAGGAACATCCCATCCCCTGTAATTATTTCATATTTTCCCAACTCGTGTTTCCTTACAATAACCATCGTATTTATTTATTGGAAGACTTCACGTAGGTGAATTCTGATGGATATGACGTCTCCATTAAAAGAAATCGTACGATTATCTTGGTCGGTTATCCTAAAATTTACTCTGTGTATGGTTTTTTCCTGACACAGGGAGATAAACCAAATCTTTGGGTTCCATATTGAAGTTATAACCAATTGGGGTTGAGTATGCGCTGAATGAAAATATTGTATTTGTTTTTATTCCATCATTATAAGCACCATCAATCAAATCACAGTGAATTAATACCGAATTTATTCCTGAGGATATTTGAATGACATTATCACTGTAAAACGTCCCATGAGTTTCAATCTTTTTTGAGGAGAAACCCAATAACTCTCTAAATGAATTATCAATTGTGAAATCAACCTTGTAGTTATTTTTAAGTTTAATCATTGATTTTGAAGTATGTTTTTGAATATCTATAACAATATTTTTTGGTTCATCACCCTGTTCTTTCATAATAGGTTCAATTTCAGAAGATATGTGAGAAATCTCGTATGCTCCGGGTGAAACTGTTATCGTTTTGTATCCACTTCCCGGATTATAACTAAACTTGTCATTTTTGTCAGTAATATTAAATAAAGTATTATAAGTTTCCATGTACAATAAAGATGCCTCATATTCCTTTGTTGGGTCAAGTTGTAGTGGGTATGGGAATGAAGATGTGTGGTCGCTTGTTGTGACTAAAACAAAGGATTGTGCTTCTCATCTTATTTAATATGAAATAAAATGTCTTGATATTGATATTTATTAATTATTTTCATGTTCATTAACTGGTCAAAAATGGCTGATGCTTCATTAAAACAATTGTTATTTCCAGCCTTCTTCGTACCTTACCTGAATAACAGTCTATTAACTGTTATTAATGTTAAAAAGAAAACTGTTAAAAAGAAAAAAATTAATATCCTTGAATGGACTGAAAGCTTTGATGGTTATCAATTAAACAATGAAAAAACAATTTACTATAATCTCAAAATGATATGTGGCTCAGGAGGTGGTCAAACAAGAGAATTAAGAGAAGTTTATCATTTTATCTCTGCTCAACAAAGATATTTAGACCAAGAACTAAGTTCTAAAATAATATTTGTGAACATACTCGATGGTGATGAATGTAATAGGAAAATTAATTTATTACCTCAAATAGAACATGATGGAATATTCGTTGGCTCACTCTTTGAGTGGAGTAAGAGAAATCATTCTCCTCTTTTGACCAAATAAGCCTTGATCAAGAAAACTTCCCCTATTAATTTGTATGAGGTTTTTTTGGGCCCTGAGAAAGTCTCAATTTAACATGAGGTTGAAAGGCAGAAAATCATACTTCTCTTTTTGTCCTGATGGGTCTCGAGTCAGAGTTCTCCCTATACATTTGTATGGCAGAAAAATCATACTTCTCTTTTTGTCCTGATGGGTCTCGAGTCAGAGAATTCTCCCTATACCTTTGTATGGGAGGAATTAGCCTCCTGTTTAGGGGTTTTCGGGGATCAATTCATAGTTTTCCCCATTCATTTGCATGGGTTCCTCAGAAACCCCATTAATCTACTACTAGCATGATGCTGCCACCACCATATTTCATGGTAGGGATGGTGTTAGATGGGTGATGAGCTGTGCTCGGTTTCCACCAGACATAGATATCACTTTGCATTCAGGCAAAAGTGTTAAATTTTCATCTCATCAGATCGCAGAATCTTTTACCTCATGCTCTCAGTGTCTTTCATGTGCCTTTTTGCAAACTCCAGGCATGCTGTCATGTGCTTTTTTCTCAGGAGTGGCTTACATCTGGACACTCTCCCATAAAGACTAGATTTGCTGCAGACTGTTGTCCTCCCGGCAGGTTCTCCCATCTCAGCCAAGGAACTATGTAGTTCTGTTTGAGTGGTCATTGACTCTTGGTCACCTCCTTGATTGAGGTCCTTCTTGCCTGGTTGCTCATTTTGGTCAGACGGCCAGCTTTAGCACGAGTCTTGGTAGTTCCATATTCATGGAACAGTTCGAGGTTTGAGGAATGGAACATAGGAAAAGTGTGTTTCTTTTTAAATAATGTCCAATCAATTGAGTTGGCTGCAGATGGATTCCAATGGAGTTGTAGAGATATCTCAAGGATGATCAAAGGAAATTGGATGCACCTGAGCTCAATTTGGAGGGTCATAGCAAAGGGGTTGAATACTTCTTGATGCAAGACATTTCAGCTTTTCATTTTTCATTAATTTGTAAAAATTTCTCATAACATGTTTCACTTTGTCATTATGGAGTATTTTGTGTAGATTGGTGACAAAAAATAAATAAAATTAAAATCCATTTTTAGCTCGCCTGTTCGAAGAACAGAGAGCTATTGCGATACCCCCGGCATGGGCGTGAAAATGTTAAAGTTTTTGGTGCAAGTTATTTCCTTTCTAATGTTTTTATCTACCACACTATTTTTTTACTGATTACAATATACAAATACATATATTGCTTTAAAATTATTTGGATCAGACCACTGCAATGCTTTATAAAAAAAATATTATTAGACTCGTCTTTTAAAAACTATAAATGTATAAACAGACGAGCATTGGGTGGCTTTGACACCACTCTGGTAAGTTCAGGCTGTAGCTCAACACAACGTGAAAAGTCGAGGGGTGTAAATACTTTCTGAAAGCACTGTATATAGATGTCAAGTCAATCAGATGAAAATTGCTGATATATGTGACCTTGACTTTTGACATATAAACATCAAAAACAAGAGGAGTCTCGCTTGTGACAACCTCTACCAAGTGGTTACGTTTCGTGAAATTCGGAGTGAAATTGCGACCAGTATATCGGTGATTGATGGACAAACAACTTCAGACAGAATAACAGACCAGACCAACCAAAATAGTTGTCAATCTTTGATTTTGCAAATAAACTACGCAATATACAAGATGTTCAACGAAACATTCTAAATTGGTCTGTTAAACTGACCTAACATAACTAATGTCTGGAGATTGCTGTACCACTCCACCCCTTCCCAAAAACTAGCTAAACATTATTGGGGAATTTTCAATCATCAACTCAGTGTAACTGCTTACAAAGACAGCACGGTGGCAGCAACAGGGGCTTTCAGAGCCACCAAGCCAAGTAGGGTGAGTGTGCTGTGAAATTATTTATTAAAATTATGTACTATTTGTTCTGTGGCGACCCCATCAAAAATGGGAGAAGCGGAAAGAAAAGAAAGAAGATGCACTGTTTGTTCTCACTTTGTTTTAAAACATTTTGGATGATTTTCGTTTGCATGTGATTTCACTGTGGCTCACAAGGCTGTTTGGCTCGTCAGTACGATTTTACACCAATGTGGGTAAAACGAAATAAACTAAACAAACACCTGTTGTTCTAATATTACATGAGCTCGCTTCGAGGACACACTTGCATTATCAGACTGTAAGAAAAATTGCCTTGTGAATGGAATTGCGAAACGAGTTCGTTTAGAGGATGCGGCAGTTCAGTGTTTTGTATGTATAAAGTGTTGGCTGAATGTATACCAAAGGGTTATTGTAAAACGGCGTTTCCCCTACGTTCATATCAAACACTAAAGCATAGAAAAAAAGAGCTTCTGAGGGTTTATAGAATTGGGAATTGATCTCCTTTTTCTCCACCACCAAAAGGCTAGTGATCAGTGACCGCCAGAGGTTCACACAAAGTGCTTTCTCAGCATGAGGTCCGTGCAGCACTCGGCTTGGTTAATAAATTGTGAGAAGTTTTGAAACTTTTATGGGACGAGTTTTGTAAGAAGCACACAGACGGAACATTGCATAGTACGTTCACATACGATGCCTAGAGAAAGTCTACACCCCCTTTCAAATTTTTCACCATTTGTTGCCTGAAAGCCTGGAATTAAATAGCATTAAATCACACTTTTTCCACCTTTATGAACACAACGGAACCCACAACTTCCAGCTGAAAAACAAAATCTACAAATTTCAGAAAGTTAATTAAAAATACAAAACTAGAATATCTTGTTTGGATAAGTGTCCACCCCCCCCCCCCCCTTGAGTTAATACTTGGTAGGAAGCAACTTTAACATCAATTACAGCTGTGAGTCTGTTGGGATAGGTCTCAACCAATTTTGCACACCTTGATTGTGCAATATTTGCCCATTCTTCTGTATAAAACTGTTCAAGCTGTCAAGTTGCATGGGGAACGTTGATGGACAGCAATCTTCAAGTCATGCTACGATTTTCAATTGGATTTATGTCAGGGCTCTGACTGGGCCACTTATGGACATTTATCTTCTTGTTCCTTAGCCACTCCAGTGCATCTTTGGCTGTGTAATTCAGGTCGGTGTCATGCTGAAAGGTGAACTTCCATCCTAATTTCAGCTTTCTTGCAGAGAGCAGCAGGTTTTTCCTTTCAGATTTTTCTGTACTTTGCTCTATCCATTTTCCCTTTGATACAGACACATGCCCCAGTCCCTGCTGATGAGAAACATCCCCATAACATGATGCTGCCACCACCATGCTTCAGAGTAGGGATGGTGTTCTTTGGGTGACGTGCTGTGTTGGGTTTGCAGCAAACATAACGTTTTGCATTTAGGCCAAAAAGTTCCATCTTGGTTTCGTCAAACCACAAAACTTTTTGCCACGTGGCTTCATAATCTCCGGAGTGTTTTTTGCATTCCTCAAATGGGACTCAAGGTGGGCTTTTTAGCCGCGTTTCGCAAAGCGAGACGTGGCTCTAAGAGTGCTCCGCGTTGTTGTTGTTGTTCTTCTTCTTCTTCTTGTTCTTCTTCGCAGCATCTCACGTAGCGAATGACCTTGCAGTTGTTGTTGCAGTTGTTGCAGTTTTTGTTGCCGTTGTCGTTGTTGCAGTTGTTGTTGCAGTTGTTGAAGTTGTTGCAGTTGTTGTTGCAGTTGTTGTTGCAGTTGTTGCAGTTGGTGTTGCAGTTGTTGTTGCAGTTGTCGCAGTTGTTGCTGTTTTGCAGTTGCTGTTGTTGCAGTTGTTGCTGTTGGAGCAGTTGTTGTTGTTGCTGTTGTTGATGCAGTTGCAGTTGCTGTTGGTGTTGTTGTTGCAGTTGCTGTTGGTGTTGTTGTTGCAGTTGCTGTTTTTTTTTTTTTTTTTTTTTTTTTTTTTAGCCGACAAAACCTTTAGGACGCGGCTCTTGGACACATTTGTCCTTGTTTTAGTAATGGCTTCCTTCTTGCCACCCTACTGTACAGACCAGACTTGTGGAGTGCCTGGGATATTGTTGTCACATGCACACAGTGACCAGTCTTTGGCATAAAGGCATGTAGCTCTTTCAAAGTTGTCATTGGCCTCTTAGTGGCCTCTCTGATCAGTTTCCTCCTTGTGTAGTCATCCAGGTTGGAGGGACGGCCTGATCTAGGCAGGGTCTTGATAGTATCATACACCTTCCACTTCTTAATGATCGTCTTGACTGTGCTCCAAGGGATATTCAAGGCCTTTGAAATATTTTTATACCCATCCCCTGATCTGTGCCTTTCCACAACTTTATCCCAGAGGTCTTTTGAAAACTCCTTCGTGCTCATGGTTTAGTCTTTGCTGTGAAATGCACGACTCAGCAGAGGAAGCCGACAGGAACAGCTGATTTTATTCTGAAAGATTGGAATCACTATAATTTAACACAGTCGGAGGCCAATTAACTTGGTGTGTGATTTTGAAGGTGATTCGTTACACTTGAGCTAATTTACAATTGCTATTATATGAGGGGTGGACACTTATCCAACCAAGATATTCTAGTTTTGTATTTTTAATTAATTTTCCGAAATTTGTGGAATTTGTTTTTCACTTGTAAGTTGTGGGTTATGATGTGCAAATAAAGGTGGAAAAAGTCTCATTTAATGCAATTTCATTCCAGACTATAAGGCAACAAAAGGTGAAAATTTTGAAAGGGGGTGAATATTTTCTATAGGCACTGTATATGCAGTGGGGGTTGTCTGAAAGTGTCATTGTTTAGCAGGGGTTCCAGTATCATGGTGACTCCCACAGTCAAAGAGAGGAGGATAAACACAAACTATTCCTTACACAGCATTAATATATTTGATATCATTTGCTGAACTGGAACGTAGTTCGGGGTGCTTATGGGATGTTGCATCATCTGTCTGTCAGTCCGTCCGTCCACATATACTTGCAACTTCTTCTCTGAAACTATACACACAATTTCGATGAAACTTCACCACAATCTTCCTCACCCAGTATGTACTGAAGTTTGTTCACGCAATTTAAAAAATCGGACCCAAAGGGAGTCTATGTGAGGTTGTCACCCAAAATAGGTATTTGCTTTCTTCTCAGAAACTATACATGCAATTCTAATGAAACTTGACCTCAACCTTCATCACCCATGCTGTACCAAAGTTTGTTCACGGCATTAAAAAAAGAAATCGTGGTCTGAGGGGGTCTACGGAGGAAGTTTATAGCTGAGGGGGTGAGGTGGGGGGGGGTGTTGCCCTACCATAAGAGGAAATTGATTTCTTCTCAGAAACTACACACACAATTCCAATGAAACTTGACCACAATCGTCATCGTCCGTGATGTACAAAAGTTTGTTCATGCCATTAAAAAAACGGGGTCTCCAGGGGTTTACGGGGAGGGTTGCCCCCACAATAGGTATTTGCTATAATATTCATTCATTGGTACATTTTGCTGATTCCATCCCATGTTAACTTCCTATCAGTGTCATTATTGTGCAGGTGAGTGCCCAGGGGTATTGCTGCTATTTTTAAAAAAAAACTCATAGAGTGAGGCCTGATGCCCGTCCATCTGTCCATCCGTCCATATGTATGTACGTTCGTCTGTCTGTTAAAGCTTGACTAAAACATCTCACAAACTACCCAACAAATATGGATCAAATTTGGTATGATGCATCAGGACAGCAAGGTCTAACAGGGTTGTGTTCTCCATTCAGATGCATCCCCAATGAAGGTGGTAAAAGGGGAGTTTTTCCACAAATATTGGTGTTTCATTCAAAAATCGTTTTCTCAGAAACTGACAAGAAGATCCAAACCAAACTGGCCATGCAGCATCAAGACCATGCCCTAATCTTAAGTTGTGCTCCACATGGCTGTATGCCCTCTGGAAAGAGGGCCACGGCCTCCATCCCCTATTCCATCATATCCACTAACACATATTTTCCTAACAAACTACATGATCGATGTGGACCAAATTTCGTACGATTCATCAGAACAGTAAGGTCTCACGCTGTTGTGCTCCACATCCGGATCCACCCCCACAAGAGGCTGAAAAGGAGTTTCACCTCAAAAATTCAGATAATTTATTTTAAAATCTTCTCAGAAACTGACAGCCAGATGCAGACCAAACTTTATGAAACATATAAGGACCATGCCATTAACTTAAGTTGTGCTCCTCATGACCATACCACTTCAGGAAGGGGGCCATGGCCCCTTCCTCCTATTCCCTCATTTTCACCCTGCCTCTTGGGGAAATAACCATCAGTCCCCTATGCCACTATTGATTCATGATAGAATAGGTCTTCCCATCGAATTCCTGTTCAAACTCCCCAAAGTCTTTTATATATGTACATATACATACATACATACATATATATATATGTGTGTATATATATATATATATATATATATATATATATATATATATATATATATATATATATATATATATATATATATATGTATATATATATATATATATATATATGTATATATATATATATATATATATATATATATATGTATATATATATATGTATATATGTGTGTGTGTGTATATATATATATATATATATATATATATATATATATATATATTTGACCCCACCCCAAGGCTCCAGGAGTGGGGGCAAAAATGATACTGAAGAACTGTATTGCTATGTGGTAATTATAACTACCAAGTTTGGTGAATTTCTACACAACTGTTTAGGAGATAGGATGACGGATGGATGGGGCCGATTAGAATATTCCCCCATTTTTTTTTTTTTAAAGTGCAGGGATAATGACATACTTTGAATGTCTGGTGTGGCTGGAGCAGATCCAGCTCCTCCCTTGTCAAGCCTTGTCCTCCAGGACCCATTAAGTTGGTATTGTGTTAAGTTGGTATATATATATATATATACTGTATATATAGATACTGTATATGTGTGTGTGTATATGTTACCAAGGGAAATTGGCGACTTACTTATGCAGCAGAAGAAGACAATTGGTTTCCGGTCGTTCATTGGCACATTTAGGTTTCTCATGGTCACTTGATAGTTGCAATTCCATGGTAAAAAGTTCTACTAGGAATGATCCAATATCAAATTTTGAGTTAAAAAAATAAATAAATCTTGTTTTGACCCCTGTGATCCAATTAAAGTCCTCACCCCCTGGAGCATGAACCAGAGGTCAAATCCATAAAATCGTTGCATACTTCATGCATTCCCTAATGTTGATTGCAGATATAAAGTTTCATTGAAAAAACGTTTAAAAATGTGGCCGTAATTGCATTTTTTAGCATTTGACCTTTTGACCCCACCCCAAGGCTCCAGGAGTGGGGGCAAAAATGATACTGAAGAACTGTATTGCTATGTGGTAATTATAACTACCAAGTTTGGTGAATTTCTACACAACTGTTTAGGAGATAGGATGACGGATGGATGGGGCCGATTAGAATATTCCCCCATTTTTTTTTTTTAAAGTGCGGGGATAATGACATACTTTGAATGTCTGGTGTGGCTGGAGCAGATCCAGCTCCTCCCTTGTCAAGCCTTGTCCTCCAGGACCCATTAAGTTGGTATTGTGTTAATCAGTATATAAACATCTGACGATGCTTTGGTTAAAAGAAAGTATCACCTGTGACACCTCAGAGATCATCATGAAGATGCGTTTCTTCGTTCTGCTTATACTTTGCACCTTCACCTCCTTCACCCGATCAGATCCTGAGGTAAGCTATGATGGCAAATTCACCACATATTTACAAGACCATTTCATCCCTTAAGTTCCTGGTCTTCATTGTGAAGGTCAACTTGAACTTTCATTCAAGTGTGATCATTTGTGCAGACAGGGGAATCAGTTCCTGATGAAGAAGAAGATGAAGAACTAACAGCCGAGCACAAACTCACCCATGCATTGGGCAACTTTGGGATTGACTTGTTCCGCCAAGCTGTGAAAGACCAGGGCGATAGCAATTACCTCCTGTCACCATTACCGATCGCTGCTGGTCTCATTTCCATGATGCTTGGTATGATCTAGAAAAACACCTTTTATTGTTTTCCATTTACCAAGGGAACCCTTAAATGCCTACGGAATAATTGGTGAACTAATCAATTCTGCAATTTGTATGGCTAACAGTGGCAAGTCAAAGCCAAAAACATGGGGTCATTGTTGTGGTATTACTCTATATAATAATAGGCTTGTTCATCCACCTTTCCATAGTCAATTCTCCTTTCCACCCATTGATTAGTTGGACAGCTTGCCTCACTCCACCCACAAATGTAACCTGAAAAATCATATGGCCACCATTTTGGTGACATGCGAAGCCAAAGACATTTTCAGTGCTATCATATTTACAATTGCCATGCCCTCCCTATTAGTTTTTCATTCAGTGTAAAACGACTAAAGCGACTGTTAAAAGGATCATCAAATATTGAAAGGTTGGAGCCGACATGCATCAGGAGCCGTATGAAAGTGACAGTAAGTATATGCCTCGGCCTTCAGTCCTTTGGCTTCAGCCCTCTGGGGTCAGCCTATGGGCCAGTGCATTTGGAATCTATCAGAGCTATATAACCACGACATATTATTATATATGCGTATAGGCAGTGAGCATGTTTTTGTTTCAAATCTGGCTGTTGTTTTTTAGATCCTCGTGGAGGATCTCTAAGTCTTACTCACATTGTTGTTCTTCATCTTCTTGTGGACTTTTTTGTTTCGCAGCCTACAGTTTTCATCGAAACTTGGCATATATATGTAAAAATACCCTGCGCAGGCAGTAACCATGTCCGATTTTGAAAATTCCTCCGAGAAAAAAAGTTATGACGTCAAAATATCTCCGCTCATGGAAATCGCCTAAAAAATTATCTCCGAAACGAGGCAAGCTTTTTGAATTCTGTTTGCGGGAACCGAACAGGGCATTAGCAGAGATTAATTACTGCACATATGATACATCACTATGACGTCATATAATTTTTTATGACATCATTCCTATTTTTTTTGGCAACAATTTTGGCAATTGGCAACTTACTTATGCAGCAGAAGAAGACAATTGGTTTCCGGTCGTTCATTGGCACATTTAGGCTTCTCATGGTCACTTGAGAGTTGCAATTCCATGGGGTTTCCGAATATCTCGTGGGATTGTGAGTTTGACTGGTGACCATGATGGGCTATAAGTAATGACATGTAGGAGCCATGCTGTTGCTGGTTCGATCGCAGTTTCTGGAAAGTTGGTGACAGCATGATAGGATGATGGGGAAGGGAAAGAGTTCAAAACTTCCGCTGTTTTGATGAGGTCATGAAGAAATATGTAATGATCAATGTGGGAATGCCGAAGGGATAGGGAAGGACAGAGTTGGGGCTGGGAGTGAGGGGGGCAGGGAAGCAAAGATGGGACAGAGTTCTAAGGGGGAGGTTGAGGCTTTGTGTGGGTAGGGAGTGGTGAGGACTTTTGGTGGAGGGGGAGGAGGTTGAGGAGTTGTGGTGGTGGAGGGGGTTGAAGAGTTGTGGTTGGTGGGGAGTGTGGATGCTTTTGAAGGATTAGGGTTGCGAGGCAGAGGTTGAGGACTTGTGGTTTGGGAAAGGGATGGGGGGGGGGGGGAGAAGTTGAGGACTTGAAGTCACATTTTATATTGCACATGTTCTACGGGACCCTGCTCATCTTATCATAACATGATACCAATCTCTATAAGGGGGAATATAAAAAAGTGAAAGTAAAAGCAAAGTTAGGTGGTAGAATTAAAGTTTATAACTCGGGTTAGTTTGCTTGAAAACTGTTTTTAACCTTTTGCTCAGCCATGTGTCACACTTTGATTTTTCAGGCTCCACATCAGGATCTGAAACACAGCAACAGCTATCCTCAGTGCTCTGGCTGAACATTTTGAAGGATGTGGACAAAACTTTGCCAAAATTGTTGAAAAGTCTCAATGCAGGTTCTAAACCTCTACAACAGCATACGAGGCTCTATGTGAAACGACGTGAGTTGTCAAGAGAGCACTTTTTCCTGCATCATACCTTTTTATCAATCCTCATATGGCTCCAGGAAAGATTGCTTGTGTTATTTTTTTAAAATGAATGAATCGGTGTTATCAACTGTTATGACTTTCTTCATGGCATATTTTAGACAGGTAACACTAGTGGCAGCCATTGTTACATAGCCACGATCATTTCAATTGCGTGCTGTACACATTTAACATGTTTCTGTGTCCTTCCAAACCACATGTAAGACGTCGTACCGCACCCGCATAGCTCTCAAAACCCTTCAAAGTTCTTTCTCCAATAGGAGCCAAGACGAATGAAATATTAATCAATAAATATAAATTCCCGGGCATTTCTCTCCCTTTTATGGAGAAATCAAGACTCGAAAGAGCTAAAACGAGAGGTTGTATGGTTATCATAATGCAAAGAGGGTTGAGAAGAGGAAACGTTGTGACATACAGATGACCAAAGAGATCCAGGTAAGAGATCATAAGTGTGCCTAAGGGATGGCGAGATGATGAAACACCACCCTGAAAAATGGACAAAGGGAGGTAACTGCAGCTCTTCGACGAGCCTCAACTTCTCTTTTAAAAACTCCAGAGATAGGCTGGAGAAAAAAAATGGACAAGGGAGTTAGGGTGAAAAGAAAACTTGAACCAAGGTCGACAAAAAGTGGGTTCACAGTCAGGGAAGAAGGTAACTAACCTTTCTATTGCGGAGGAGCAGCGTATGGGATTAATTTTACTATGTACAGAGTATGGGAGACCACTGATTCTCAAAAGGTTTGCAGATTCAGGATCCCAGCTGTTATAAAGTGAAGAACAATATTCCATCCTGCAATGTTTGTAAAAATACAACACACACCATGGAAAGTTTATCTTTGAGTAATGCCTTGGATTACTGTCTTGTCTGTGCCTGGCTTTACAGACAAAGACGTGCCATCTCCAATGAGGTCCAAGAGCTCAAAAGACTTCTTACCCAAAACAATCTTCTTGAGGAAGTTCAGTCATTAAAACTCTTGAGTTTCACTATAAGCAATGATCTTTCTTGAGCAAACCACATTTCAGGGTAGGCCTCCAAAGCCAACTGCTGACTGGGCATCCTCCGCTGTACAAAGTACTTCCTTGGCGCATGGGAACTCCAATCAACCTTCAAGGCAGCTTGATGTTCATCCACTACTCTCCACTCTGGGCTCGCCTCACACCTTGCCTCACACCTCCCCTGCCTCACACCTTGCTCAGCTTAACGCCATGAAAACCAAAACCTTTAAGATTATTAGAATCTCCCATGATAAAGATGAATGTATGGGCCTATAAGTTCGCCATCAGAGACAGGTCGTTTGTCTCTGTTTTCTACCACCTCCTTTCTGTTTTTTTACCGTCTGCTCTTTCCATGCTTTGTCACCCCTCCACCTCAGATTCTGTATGGCATATACGGACCACCCCCAACCCTCTTCTGGTGAAACTACTGAAATCCAGCATCACTGCTCACCTCAACTCATTTGCTCCCCTTATTCCCACCTGTGGAACCAACTTTCACTTCCCCTTCTATCTCATTCTTCCCTCCAGGTCATCAAGATAGCTGTTCACCAGCATCTCAGATCATCCCCAATCTAAAACCATGATATTTATTTTCTACCCTTGTTAACCACCTCCTCCATACCACCTCCTTCCAAATTTCCAGTTTCATTCCTGAGAGTTTCCTTCTGTATCCATCTTGTCCACCCCATGCATTCTCTCCTGCTCCTCATTCCGCCCCATACCCATTGTTTGTCAAAGTCTGCCTCTATCTTGGTCTTCAACTCTGCTGTTGGTGTTTCCCCCCTCTCTCAACTGTTCCTTTTGGCTTGTTGTGTCCTGATCCGCTCAGTGTACTCGTGACAAAAATATAAAAGATCCAAGCTTTAAAGCAAGCAAACACTGTAACTCAGGTGATCTTTCTGGAGTAAGAAAGTTAGGGAAGGAATTGTTTTTTGTGTAGTCAAGGCTCATGGAAGAACGAGAACACTGAATGGATGAGGGCGTGACAGTACAGAGAGGGGGGGGGGGGGACACTAACAACTGAGTTGAATGACGAAATAGAGGGAGACTTGGAGAAAATAAATTGGGAGGAATGAGGGGTTGGGGAGAATGCATGGGGGTGGACAATATAGATGCAGAAGGAAACTCTCATAAAGGAAAAACTGGAAATTTTGAGGGAGGTCCTGGGGTGGGCAGGGGAGTGAACGATAATGGTTTTTAATTGATCATGGTGAGAAAAGATCGTGGTTTTCAAAAAAGAGAGGAAGGAATGAATGAAGGTGAGCAGTGATCCTGGATTTTGGGAGTTTCAGCAGAGGGGGTTGATGGTGGACCATGTGCACCCATGCATGAACCTGGGGGGGGGGGGGGGGGAGGACAAAGCATGGAAAGAGCAGAGGGTGAAACACCAGAAAGGAGGCGGTGGAAGAGAGAGAAGACCACTGACCTGTCTGTGATGGGAGAGTGGTAGGCCCATAGACAGCTTCACTGTGGGAGATTACAATGATCTTAAAGGCCTTGGTTTCCATGGCATCTCGCAGAGCATGGTGAGGCAGAGTTGCCAGCCCAGAGGGGAGAGCAGTGCTATATACATATACATATACATATACATATACATATACATATACATATACATACGTATATACAGTATGTATATACAGTCATGCGCCACTTAACGACGGGGTTACGTTCTGAGAAACGCGTCGTTAAGCGACGTCGTCGTTGTGCGAACATCTTTTTTTTTTTTTTTTTCGTTTTCGTTTTCGAACATCGTACTTACACAAAACTACACACCTAGGCGATATGGTATAGCCTATTGCTCCTCGGATACAAACCTGTACAGCATGTTACTGTACTGAATACTGTCGGCAATTGTAACACGCATCCAAGAGAGACTGAAGACACGTTAGTTTTACCTTTGTGCTGTTCATGACGGCCATCGGTGCTGTTCGCAGCAGCTTACAATCTCCTCTCGCATCGATTATAGAAAGATGAATAAATAGCATTTGGATTTTATAAATACGTAATCATTGCATCGATATAATAATTTATAAATGAAGAAACCAGCTCCTGTCAATTGTGATATATATTTTCGAAACAGTGCGATTGTTTTAACCACATGAAACGCTTCACTCAAAACAAATTTGTGTTTTAATTTCGACTGTAACAACTAATTATTTGCGGAATTATTCAATTCAAAGGTAATTTACTTGCTGGAAGGTAAACGTGGAAACATTGGTTCAGTTTGAAAGACGATTTCCTTGAATTCCGATTTAGCACGACCCTGCTTTTTTCGCAATGACATTTTATGGACCTCAACGATCGCATTATAACAGGGCCACACTGTCGTTTATTATCATTATGAGGTATTATGTACTATACAGCGTACATAATTGTATGTGCTATTTTTATACGATTGACAGCGCTACGTCGGCTACATCACTCGGCGATAGGAATTTTTCAGCTACATTTTTTTTTTTTAGAGCTGGCAGATCCGTCGTATATGTGATCCATTGTTGCCCGGAACGTCGTTAAGCGGCGTATGACTGTGTATATGTATATATATATATATATATATATATATATATATATATATATATATATATATATATATATATATATATATATATATATATATATATAATCAGATGTCCGGATATTGAATGCGCAAATATCGAGGGATTACTGTACTTGTGAATCTTTGATTTCGCAAGTACTCTATATCTACACACATAGTCCAGGAAATCTATGAAAATATATCGCCAAACCCACCACAAATTGCAATAGAAACCATTCAAGTGTTTTTTCACTCCAAGTATGCTATAGAATGACATACTAAAAGTCACCGAAAATCCAAGTAGGGGAACATGTTTATTTTTCAAAATGGCCACCAAAACGGATAATTTTAGAATCAGCCCTATATCAGCAAGTAATAGTGCTAAAAATATATGTGAAACACTTAGGTACATGTTATTGGACACAATAAACCCATTTCTGGCATTTTTAAAGTTGTCACAGACTTCACATTCAAAATGACTGCCAAAATGGTGCCAAAACTTGCATACTTAGAAATAGCCAAATATAAGCAATTACTTGGGATTCATATAAGTAGGGTGAATATACTGATTCTGGCTCACTTTTCCCCATGTAAATGAATGGGGGATTTTCAGCGATTCCCTTTTTTTTCCCCTAAAAATAAACCCCCTTTTTATCCCAAGGTATATTTATTTGTCTCCCCTTTTAACCTGGAGGTTGAACCTCATTGAATTGAACACCTGGGGGTTGAACAGCTCACTCATTGAACCTATAAAGATTTGTTCATTCTCAAATTCCTTCAATAGTTTAATTTTCTTTGCACAATAATCCCCATCTAAAATATTGACAAACAAAACATTTGAATCTTTATATTTTTTAAGATACCCCTTTTGTGCCATTACGAAATGATAAACTTCTCTTAATGCTCTCATCTGGCCACCTCCTGAGCCACATATCATTTTGAGATTATAGTAAATTGTTTTTTCATTGTTCAATTGATAACCATCAAAGTTTTCAGTCCATTCAAGGATATTCATTTTTTTCTTTACATCCTCTAACTTACTAGTTTTTAAATTGATTCGCTTATTTGTTTTATTTACCTTTGTTTTAGTTATTTTTTCAATAAGACTTATTTGATATTTTTCACATTCATTATGTTTTCCATTTATATACCAAGACTGAGATTTTCTCCACTCTTTAGTTTGATTAATACTTGGTTTAACCATTTATATATTGTGAAAAAACGCGGCGGTAGCCCTTAAAAAACCCTAACCCATCTTCCCATCGTTAAAACACAATCTATTCTATTTACTCTATCATACAATATCCATATGGAACACAATCTATTCCATTATCTAAAATAAATGTCTTATCAAAGGCTCCTAATGCCTTTTTATTTACTTCTTCACTATATATGTTATGTTTATAACTTCTTATTGTATTCATTTTCCTATATTCTTCTTTCTTATTCATCAAACAATTATAATAATTTCTAAAAGTTATTGATTTCTTTATTACATATTTCTTTATTCCCTTTAACCTCTTATCAATCTGTTCACCATACTTATAAGCATATGCCTTTGCTCTCAATCCAATAAACTCACTCATTACTTTTCCACCCAACTCATCCTTAAACTTACCAATAACCTTTTCATTCTTTTTGGAAAATAACTCACTCTTCTTGCTGAAATTACTTGTATCATATACTCCAATATTTTTCTTCATATCTTCATAAACATCATCAGTTTTTATATCTAGGATAAAACTATCAGTGTCCATATACAACAATGAAACATTTTCACCATACTCTTTCTTTAAGTCATTATACAAATAATCATACATCAATATCTTTGATAAATCAAGAACTGCTGTTCCAATATAAATTGGTTTATCCATTACAATACTTTCCTTTTTCATATGAATTGCAGAAAAGTTCTCTGAAAAAACCTCTTCTCTCTCAAAACTTGGTTTATTTATCAATCTCGAAGCTTCTTTCCAAGATGTTGCGAATCTAATGTTTTGCCTGTTTCTAACATTTTCCATAGTCTTTCCAAATACAGCATTATTCATTAATTTATAAAAGTCCCCTTCAAATTTTACTTTTGTATTTGCTCTCATATCTGTATTGAATTGAATATACTTTTTCACCCAAGGACTTTGTTTAAATTTTAAAACTCTATGAATTTTAGCTACTCTCAATCCTTCTCTCAAAAACTGTTTTAAGCTTCTCTGATGTAAAACATATCCCTCTTTATCATAGAATGTTGTTAATAACTTTTCTGTTGATTTGCCTTTAATATTAAAACTTTTATGATAATCACTGAACCATTCTTTCTTTGGGGTTTCTTTCTCACATGCAAAAGGAAGGTCTTTATGCTTATTATGAAGAACACTCGGGTACCTCAAATCAACTTCAAAATAATAACCTTCTTCTTCGTCATTCAATTCCTCTTGAGAAGAAATAACAATATTCATAAAAGCCTTTTCATAATCCTTTTCTTCCACCCACTCTAATTTACCATAAGGCAGAGATTGAGACATTGCCCATCCATACAAATTATTAGCATCAAAATACATCAAATAATTACTATCTTTTTCACTATCATAATTTGGGAGATATTTATTATTTGCTTTCGCATATCTTTTTGAACATACTTGTGATATTCCACCTCTCTTGGACTTCTCAATCATCAAAAGCATATCAACATCACTGATTAAATCTATATCTTGTTTTGTCATTTTCAACATTGCACTCCAAGCTAAACCAGGAGCTGTGAAATAGGGGGCAGGATCTAATCCATAACAATTTTTATTATGACAGAGTGTTCTAAAAGCCTCAAACACATCAGCTAATAATAAAACATCTGTTTTTAGATATAAATCATGATATTCTCCAAGGTTCTTTATCTTAAATATTTTCCATATTTCTTGTGCGTGTTTATATTCCTTATCACTTATCTCTTCTTCATAAAGGTTATTATAGAAACTTTCTTTTGAAGGAAGTTGTGTTTCTTTAAATCTCATAAATGAATCCATATAATCATAAGGATAAATTCCCTTACTTGTAAGAATTTTCTCTTTACTTTGAATTTCATTCCTTGTTTGAATTTCCTCTCTCGTAAGAATTCCTTCTTTAATCAGAATTTCATCTTTAATCTGAATTTCCTCTTTAGTTAGAATTTCATTCATTGTTCGAATTTTCTTTATAATTAGAATTTCATCTTCAGTTAGAATTTCTTCATTAATTAGAGTTTCCTCTTTACTTTGAATTCTCTCTTTAATCTGAATTTCCTCTTTAGTGAGAATTTCCTCTTTTGGAAAGAATGAATTAAGATTTGGAAAAGAGTCCGTGGAGCTTAGATTTGATGCGAGGTAGGCTAGTGGTGTTCCCATAAACTTGTAAGAATCTAGAAACCTAATACGAGTTAAAGGTTTTGTGAATATCATTTTTGAAAATGAAATATACTTTTGACTTGTGTTTGTTATAGCAGAAATATTCCCTGGTGTTTTTGAAAGTTCATTTATAAATAGATGTGTATCATAGTTGGCGCTGTTGTGAAGAAAGACTGGAATAAAAGAAGGTAATTTATAATTAAGATTACAACAGGAATGAGCGGGACCTCTATATTTACCAGTAAGATGACAATGGTCTCTAACTTTAGACTCCTTAATTTCCCCCTCACAAATATGACAGATATTGTTCATTCTAAATTCTAATTTTTCTTCTTTGGTTAATTTCATCGGTTCATTTGTTTCTTTCATTAATTTAGTGAGTCTTATACAATCCTTTTCTAATCGTTTTACAAACTCTTGTGAAGCATTTTTTCCACGATAATGTTCAAGTTTGTTATACTTTTCTCCAACAGATGATATGATATAATAACAGAAACCACAAGGAATATGTTTTTGATATTTATTTGTATATGGTTCTTTTGGATTAGGAGAAGCAGTATTTATCTTTTTAAGGATACATTCAAAATCAGCGTATATCACAAATGGGTGCATGATAGATTTATTATAATCTTCAAAAGAAATCTTTTCACCAGGTTTAGGCATTGTAATTACAGCTGATTTATGATTACTACAATATTTTGAATGTTGTTCTAATCGTTCTTTTGTATGAAATGAATTAAGACATCGCTTACAAGGATATATTTTGTTTGCTGTTCTGAATACCTGAGAAGAGATTAATCTTGATAAATTATTGATGTATGTGTAATGTGAATTCTTTCCAACACTAAAATATAAAAGGTCAATGTGTGTTTCTTCATTTTTATAGTTGTTTGAAATTTTTAATATTTGAACTTTGTTTGTATCCGTTAATCCATATACATTAATAGAAAGATTATTCTTTTTCTCAAATTTAGGAATATCTGTTAGTGGCATTGGGAATTTAAAATCTTTAATGTCCAAGGTATTCTCATATTTCATATATTGTTTTACTCTTTCTGAATTACATTTTGGTGGATGAAAGTGAGCAAGAACAGACCAGAGAAAACATTTATTATCATTGTTCTTAATATTAACAACTGCCTTCTTTAGTTTTATTTATTTTGGTAATTCAATATAAGAAGAAGCTTTAAGAGGGTTTGATTTTAGAATGTGTATATCTAAAAAGATGATTTTTTAAATATTGAATCCACTTCCTACCACTGTATTATCAACATCCTCCTCTTGTCTTGATAGTTCTTCATAAACCCCACTATTCAAAAAATCTTGAAATGATGTTATAAAATGAAGACCTGTTCTCATATAAGGAGTATGTTCTTCATCTTGTCTTTTCATATTCATTTTCACTCCCATATAAAACTTTAAAGTTTTCATTTCTTTTAATGTCTTTTTAATAAATTTTTCAACATCGGGTTTCACTATTTCAATTGATTCAGCTATTGATGATGGACCGGGTTCTCCAAATTGAAAAATCCTTATTTTTATATGCCCTTTAAATGCCCCATCAGTGTTTTCAATACAATAGTCTCCCTTTACTTTAAACTCATTTTTCTTGTGTTTTTGTGATTGAAGATGTTTATTATAACTACTCTTCAAAACATCCTTTGAACAGATATCACAATGTTTTCTTTCCAACTCAAGAGGAGATATTTGATGAAATAGATTAAATGTGTGTTTGTTGGTTCAGAGGTGTTTTCTATAATGTTTATATTCGTGATTACAAACATCACAGTACGTTGTATTCACCATATTTATAGAATAAAACTTTGCTTAAACTAAAATTTTCTTGATGAAAATTTCGTTTAATTTATAGGTGAATCTGTGCTTAAAAACATTTTATCCTCCAACTTTTTCACTTAATAAATACAATGTTTCAAGACACAAAAGACAAGTTTCAATCAATCTCTTCATCTGTTAAAGATACTGAGAAATATGTCAAGGATGTAAAATTGAACAAAGATAAATATAACAACTATTGGATAAAAACTATTATGGTAAATAATATGAGTTCTTCAATTTCCTTCAGTGGAAGGGCTTTTAGTATACCTGGTAGAACATCAATTAAAGTATCTCTAACAAAAGTTTCTCCTCTCCTTCTAGTAATATATTCAAAACTAGAAAAAGCAATGAAACAAGAAAAAGTATCAAAGAACAAAAACCTTATGGATGAAGCTTTAGAAAGAAAAGATAAGACCATCTGTAATATGCAAGGAGAAATTTGTATTTTTTTCAACAACCCTAAAGATGTAAATCCTGATGAAATAAAGGATGTTAATATATCAGGTGAAATGACATTTCGTTCAATAGTAGTTAACGATAATTTTAAAATTACCTTTAATATAAAAAATGTTGTCGTTGAATCTGATAATGAAAAAAGTATATCGATATCGATGGTAATATACAACTGAAAGTATAGATGAATTTCAGTTTAAGTAAAGTTTTACTTTATAAATATGCTAGACTTTCCTGATTCTTCATATGACAAATTTGAGAATTGTCCTGCGTGTGAAAGAGGGGGATTAAACACAGAGTCAAAAGCCTATAAACAATGTATATTCTGTGATTATCTTCTAATTAATGATAATAAAAAATATAAAAAGGAAAATAATTCTTTTAGATTTACACCAAAAATGAATTACTTTACAAGATTGATTAGAGAAATGAATGTAAAGTATGAGGGTGATAACACACCTTTCCTTACAAGGGAAGAAACTGAACGTATAAGAGAAATGTTCAAAGGATTGTTGTTATATATTATTCATGGATGTAATTTTCAGGGAAATATCAACACAAGGTATTGTATAAATAAAATAATGGATTATCTTGAAATTAAACCTGAACTTAGGATAAAATATAGAGTTTCTAAAAAAGCCAATAATAAATTAAATAACTTGTTTTCTAAATATATAAATGAATGATTTTTTACCTATTTGGGAAAATAAGATAAAATTTAACAACCATAAAAATCTCCCAAATTCATTAAGATGTCTCATAGTTGGTTCAAGTGGATGTGGAAAAACCTGCTTACTTTTAAAAATGCTCCTCACTCCCAACTTTTTAGATTATGATAATTTAATAATTTTCACAAAGTCGAGTTTTCAACCAGAGTATCAACTACTAACTACTCTCACAAGGTTTTAATGCTGGTCTTCAAAAAGAAGATATAATCGGTTTATTTCAACGTCAAAAAACCTAAATGATTATAACATTGAAGATATAATTCAACTATTTTGTGATACACAGAGATGTAAAAAGAAATCAAATCCTATAACTTGTATTCTTAGTGATAATACGGATGATATACCGTCTCCCCAAGATTTGGATAAATCAAAAAAGAACCTCGTTATCTTTGATGATTGTGTTAATGAGAGAAACCAAACGGTAATGGACAGCTACTACACAAGAGGGAGACATTCTTCTTGTAATTGTATTTATCTTAGTCAATCGTACTTTCAACTTCCTCGTCGTTCCATCAGAAACAGTGCTAATACTTTTATTTTATTCAAGTTAAATTCAATAGATATCAATAATTTTTGGAGAGATAATTGTTCTACATTATGTAGTAAAAAGAAATTTGAGGATTACATGAAGCACACGACTGAAAAATATAAATATATTGTTGTGAAACAAGATGAGATATTAAGGGATATATTTTTTGTTTTATAAACAATTACATATATAAATGACAACTATTATTATAAATCTTGTGGGTAAATCTGCTTCTGGAAAAAACTTTCATAAATCAAGGTTCTTGTGTAGTACAAATGAGAATATTGTAAATTTACTTAAAAAACACCCCGTGATACGCATTGTATCAACAACAACTAGAGCAATAAGACCTGGAGAAGTAAAAGGTGAAGATTATCACTATATTTCAGTGGAGGAACATATGCGATTGAGGAATGAAGGACAAATATTTGAGGAGGTTTCTCTTGGTACAACAAAATATTCACATTGTAAGAGTGAGTTAAGGAAACTAAAATCTGGTGGTGTTGGGATATTAGAAACTAATCCAGAAGGAACGAGACAAATTATTAAATATCTGAGCGGGGTGAAGATTTTATCATTCGGTTTCGATGTTGATGAAGAAACTCAACGCAAACGTATGAAAAGCAGAGATGCAAGGATTAGTGAAGAAGAAATTACAACTCGCATTAATGTTAATAAAGAATTTGATGAAATATTTAAAGAAAAGGATTTATTTGAACACATCTACTTGAATGATGAAGAAAAGGAAAATTTCCCTGTTAATCTTTACAATTCATTAAATGATATTTTACAATAAATAAATGGATACAAAAGAAAGAGCAAGAAGATTTAAGGAACATCAAGAGTTGGTTTCAAAAGTTGTAAAACAGCAGGAAGACATAAAGAAGAAACGCAGACAGAAACTAACGGGCGAAGAAGTATTTGAAAGAAAACAAGAGAAATTTTTTAAACCACTTTTAAAAACTTCCCAAGAAAAAATGAAAGATGTTTCCACAGTTCCCACAGTAGAATATACTCCCAGAAAGCTCCAAATGTTAAAAGATTTCAGTCAAATGACGGAGGAAGAATTAGAGCATATTGGAGAATTAGAATATGATGAAGGTTTATTTCAACAACTGGAAGAGATTAATCCACCCCTGATTATATTGTGAATGCTGTTCAAAACAATGAATATTCAGCGGATTCAAAAACCAAAGCAGGACTCATTCCAACAGAACAACCAGCAATATTTCATCTTGTTCAAGAAAAGGTATTGATATTTAATGATGAATTAAGGTTCTTAAGTTCTGCTCAACCCCTGTTAAACTAACTCCGAGATTAATGTTTCTTCTCACAAAAGATGGAAGACAAGGTTCAACTGTGAGGGATGAATCAAAGTATATTGATAAACCATTGGATATGGAAAATAATGATGATAGAGTATATATTGATTTGCTGAACACTCTAAATTATAAGGTTATTCTTTCTGGTAAAAGTAGGAAGAATGAGAAGGAGAAACACATTATTCAGGCTTTAAGTATCCTTGGTTCAGGTATTAGTTTTCTTCCAAATGACCCATCGCAATTAGTTAATAGACTGTTATTGTTGTTAGGCAGAAAGAAGGCTGGAAATAACAATTGTTTTAATGAAGCATCAGCCATTTTAGACCAGTTGATGAACATGAAAATAATTAATAAATCTCAATATAAAGACATTTTATCTCATATTAAATAAGATGAGAAGCACAATCCTGAGTTTTAATTTCACAACAAGCGACCACACATCTTCATTCCCATACCCATGACAACTTGACACAACAAAAGAATATGAGGCATCTTTATTGTCCATGGAAACTTATAATACCTTATTTAATATAACCGAGAAAAATGACAAGTTTAGTTATAATCCGGGAAGTGGATACAAAACGATAACAGTCTCACCCGGAGCATACGAGATTTCTCAAATATCTTCCGAAATTACTCGTCTTATGAAAGAACAGGGTGATGAACCAAAAAATATTGTTATAAACATTCAAAAACATACTTCAAAATCAACGATTAAAGTTAAAAATAACTACAAGGTTGATTTCACAATTGATAATTCATTTAGAGAGTTATTGGGTTTCTCCTCAAAAAAGATTGAAACTAATGGGACGTTTTACAGTGATAATGTCATTCAAATATCCTCAGGAATAAATTCGGTGTTAATTCACTGTGATTTGATTGATGGTGCTTATAATGATGGGAAAAAAACAAATACAATATTTTCATTCAGCGCATACTCAACCCCAATTGGTTATAAATTCAATATGGAACCTAAAAATTTGGTTTATCTTCCTGTGTCAGGAAAAACCATACACAGAGTAAATTTTAGGATAACCGACCAAGATAATCGTGTGATTTCTTTTAATGGAGAAGTTATATCCATCAGAATTCACCTACGTGAAGTTTTCCAATAAATAAATACGATGGTTATTGTGAGGAAACACGAGTTGGGAAAATATAAAATAATTACAGGGGATGGGATGTTCCTTTCCCGTACTACAAGGGTGAAGGTATGTATCTTGGTAGAGGATACTATAAACCTAAGAGACAAAGGGGTGTCGGACATCAATTTAGAGGAGATGGGATAATTGATACTCTCATGGGTATTGGTTCAACTATTCTTAAACATAAAGACCTAATTGGTTCAACTGCTTCTGCTGTGGGAAATGTAGCAGGTGCTGTAAAGAGTATAAAAGATGCTCAGAAGGAATCTCATAAATTACAATCAATAAAAGAAATTAAGAAAGGTAAAACTCAGTTGTCCCCCCAAGAACGACAGAAAATAATTCAAATACTTGGATCAGGGTTTCAAAAGTTTTAACATCTTTTTTCCTAAATAAATACAAGTATGGAAGCAATTGATAGTATCTATGATTTGGATGATACTATTATTATCTCAAACTCCACTAAAAAAGAAGATTACTTCAAGGTAAATGCAATAACTGGAACAGACTGGAATACAAATGGTACAAAAAGTTTTGAAATAAATAATCAACAAACCTATTTGAATCTCTCCGAAAGTTTCTTGTTGTGTAAATTTAAATTCACTAAGGCTGGGAATAACACAAACGCTACACTTGTAAATGATTTCTTCTGGAAAATGTTTGATAGTGTGCGATTGTATATTGGAACACAAGAAGTTGAAGCGGTTGATTATGTCTCTGCTGTATCTGAAATGATAAAATTTACACTCTATACATTCAGTGATAGAATGGGAAAGGGGTCTGTCGAAGGTTTTATTCCTGATATGTCAACGGGAACAAACACAGACCCTGGATATATTCAAAGGAAAGGAATGTATAATGATGATACAAAAGCAGAAAATAGTTTTACTGTGGCAGTTCCTCTTAAAGGTATATTTGGATTTTGTGATTATGATAAAGTTCTGTATGGTCTTAAAATTAGATTTCAACTACAAAGGAATGATAATGAAAATAGATTGCTTTTTGGTGTTGGTAGTGCTTTTGGTGAACAGAATAAATTTGTAATTGAGTAGATGAGTTGGTATATCAGTGAATATACTCCTAATCTTAAAACAGAAGAGATGTTGAATCGAAGACTTAACTCAAAGAAACCACTCAGTGTATCATACCTCAAAAGAAGATGTCAACACGTTAAACTCAACCAAACTACTTACATGTGGAATTTGGGTGTTCTGGAAGGAAAGCCACGATATCTGTGGATGATTTTTAAAAAGCCAGATGGTGATACTGCGACTGATAAGAATAATGCATTGAGTGATAATGCTAAGGTGAAACAACTTCGCGTTTCTCTAGATGGAACATTTTATCCACGAGATAGATTGGAAATTAATTGGGAAAAAAATGATTTTGCTGAAGCATACAAGTCTTACCAAAAGGTGTGTGAAAGTAATGGAAATAAAGAACCTATTTTGGATATGACAGCATTTAAAAGTTTGTATACAATCTATGCGTTTGACCTGAGCGCTCAAAAGGAAACTATAAAGTCTAATCGAGTGGATACTTCCCTATACATTGAAAGAGGAGAGAGTGAAGAAGTTGATACATATTGTTTGCTTTTGGAAGAAACAGAATTGCAGATTAATACAGATAATGGTGTGATGATTAGTCTCACATAATTTTTTGTTAAATAAATGAGTGGCAAAGTACCAACTGGGGTATATGTTAATCAAATCAATCTTCATAAACTATCATCTTGTGTTCAAAATCAAAAGCCTTGTACGATTAACGTTAATACAATTCAGAGAAAAGGAGCAGTAAGAATTGATGTTTTGCTCACAAGAGAACAGGTTAAAATCTTGCATGACACTGGCTCACTTAAAATTAAAATGACAAAACCAATGTTGAAAAAATATTCAATAAGAGAGACGAGTGGAGGATTTCTCCCATTTCTAATTCCTTTATTTGCTGGTTTAAGTGCGGTTGGAGCATTGACGGGTGGTATTTCAACAGCGGTGAAAACTGCCAACGAAAGGAAGGCTCAACTCCAGGCTCAAAAAGAATTGGAAAGACATAACAAAGAGTTGGAGAAACAAATTAGTGGAAGTGGTGTAATTGTAGATTTTGCTGAAAAACTTGAAGGTCTGCCTGATAAAGCGAGATTATTAGTTGGAGATATGCTTTCTTCTATTGCACAAGCAGGTGTAAAATTAACGAAAAGAGGTAATGGATTATATCTTTCTAATAAATAAATGAGCATTGATGAGTGGTTGAAAGAATTTGGAAAGAATACAACATCAAATTTACAACTTGCCAAATATTGTAAGAAATTAAAAATTCATAATGTGGTTATTTGTATGAGAGATGAATTAACAAATGTGCCGAAACATACAAAGAATATTATTATGAACTTAGAAGATAATGATGGGAACGGTTCTCATTGGGTTTGTATTTTTAATAGTCAAGACAAATATTATTTTGATAGTTTTGGTCTTCCACCACCTGTTGAAGTCATAAAATTCTTACAGAATGGTGTTTATCAAACATTTCAAGTCCAAGAATTAAATTCCAAGTGTTGTGGTCAATTATGTCTATATGTGTTATTTCAACTCAACAAAAATAAAAAAATTTATGATATTATTTTTAATCTAATATAAATGACTTATGTTGGTAAAGATGGTTCTATCTTTGGTGTATCTCAAGAACTGGATATTGATTTATCAAATTATTATACAAAGGCACAGGCTGAACGACATAAATATAATATAAACAAAAATATTAACATGAAAAATGCTTATAAATTAAAAACATTATCCAAGCCCGACTGACGCGAATGACTTGGTGAGATTAAGCGATTTATCACAATATATATACTTAAATAAAACGGCTGTGTATTCCAAAGATACAGAAGTGTTGATATTATCTCCAGGTCATACAGAATTCACAGTTCGAATTAAAATAAATTTTTATAAAGAAGGGCGTATCGTTTGTATGAGAATAGAACAATGGGGGTATGATATAAATGATTTAGGGTATAATTGGTCATTTAAAATTAACCTCGAAGACCTGGAACAATTAAATCAGTCTCGTAAGGAAGAATATTATCCACTTGGTATCGAGAATGAGTTTTGTGGGGCTACGATTAGTAAACAACAAATAAAAGAATTTAATAAGGGTAAATATAATAATGGTTTTGCCCTTGTTTATCTCATGAAAACAGAAAAAACAGGATTATATATAATAAGTAAGGAAATACAAAATGATTTAACTGTGGGAAGATGGGGAGGTGTTTCGTGCCATAATATTATTCTAACATATATTTCTAATACATAAATGACAGCAAGAAGGCTTCAAGAAAATTATCATTTCTGTGTCCAAGCATACCTTCAAGAAAAGGGTATTCGGTATTTTAATAAACATGTTCTACAACATAAGAATGAGGTATTTTCAATAAAAGATTGGCATTATGCTGATGTTGATAAACCGACAACTTTAGATTTAATTAGAATGTTAAATAATGAAAAAATTATGAAGTTAAGAAAAGGTAAGGCTCTTTTAGAAATTCAAAAGAAATTTTATTGGTTTCCTGTTGTAAAAAAAATTATTTTGGATACAGGAATAACAAGAAATCCTGATGAATATATGTATAATATTCTATGGGGTGTAAACGATTCAAGGATAGTAAGGGATGAGGAAGGAGTTGAAGAAGAGAGGGAAGAGGAGGAAAAGGAGAAGGAGGAGAGGGAGAAGAAAGAGAAGGAGGAAAAGGAGAAGAGAGAGAGGGAGGAAAGAGAGAGAATAAATAAATATTATAGTATGGAAACCAGTGAGATTCAAAAAGAATAGAGGTATTACAGAAAATAACTCAACCCACCGAGGAGGAATACAAAGAATTAACAAGTCTATTTGCAATACTTTCGACAAAACTATTGGCATCGACAAGCTATTCATTTTAATTCAAGTTTTTTCTGAAATAAATGGAGGAGAGAGTGAAGGCATTTCTACGGATTCTTTATGTTTTAAAAATTAAGATTCAAATGTGCATGTTGGAAACTAAAAAGGTTTTTGCACTCTGCAGGACTTTTTCATATAAATAAATGAGTTATTGTCTCAAATGTAAAAAGAAAACTAATACTAAAAATATTTCATATATTAAAAGTAAAAATAACAGGGTTATACAAAAAGGTATATGTTCGGTGTGTGGTTCAAAAAAAAATCAATTTATCTCCAAACACAAACTCGGAGGAGATATACAAAAGTTTTTATCAGGAAGTAAATTTACAACTACTGGAATACCAGGGGAATTACATCTACCAGGGTATTCTTTCTGTGGTCCAGGCACAAACTTGGATAAAAGATTAGATGAGGCAGACAATCCTAAATCCTGGGGTAAGCCTATCAATAGAGTTGATGAAGTGTGCATGAGACACGATATTGATTATGGGAATACCACAACGTTGGAAGAAAAGCATGAAGCCGATAGAGAAATGTTGTATAATTTGTCTCTGATACAAAATCCAACCTTGAGAGAAAAAGTTGATAGGTTCATCGTGAAGAAGATGATTAGTGCTAAATTGAAACTTGGACTTGGAAATTCAAAAAACTTATAGGCTCTAATGATGTCATTAAGACTGAAGAGCAATTAGCTGATGAATTACATAAACCAATATTCACAAAGTTTCAGAGAAGGAAAGTTTATTCCAAGGAAGTTGATTATATCTGGTCTGCTGATTTGATTGAACTCAATAATGATAAGGGGTACAAGTATGCTTTAACCGTTATTGATTTGAGGAGTAGATATGCGTGGGTTGTCCCTTTAAAAAACAAAACAGGTAATACTCTTATGTTAGCTTTTCAACAGATATTTAATAAAAGTAAGAGAAAACCTAAAAAATTGTGGACTGATGAGGGTAGAGAGTTTTATAACAAGACATTTATGAATTTTCTAAAAAATAACAGTATTACATTATACAGTACCTTTAATGAAGGGAAGGCAGTTGTTGTTGAACGTTTTAATCGTACCTTAAAAGAGACTATATAAAAAATTCACACAACTCGGTTCACAACAATGGTCATCTTTTATTCAGGATATTGTGGATAAGTATAATGACACGATTCACACGTCAACAAATATGAAACCATCAGAAACATTTACAAAATTAAAATATGAAAAAGAGATTAATGTCAGAAAACCTAAGTTCAAAGTTGGTGATATCGTAAGAATATATAGGTGGAAATCTCATTTTGAAAAGGGTTTTACTGAACGATGGACGAAAGAACTTTTTAAAATTGTTGATGTAATAGATACGGTTCCTTGGACTTATAAAATATATGATTTGGAAGGGGAAGAGATTTTAGGTTCATTTTATTCACAGGAATTACAAAAGACAAAACTAAGCAGATAATACACCTTTGTGGACACTAGAGGGACAAGTCCGAGGTGTATTACAGTATATAATGTGTGTCAAGGGGGACGTTCTTAGATCTGTGAACCCCAAACACAGAATCCTCAACTGAATAGTCAAGGTTTAACTTTTGTTTGTGTGTGTGTGTGCAATGGGAGCAATAGGTTGGCGCTTCACTCCCTCCTACTATACACCGTTGTGGACACTCGAGGGCCAAGTCCGAGGTGTATAACAGTATATAATGTGTGTCAAGGGGTGGACGTTCTTAGATCTGTGAACCCCAAACACAGAATCCTCAACTGAATAGTCAAGGCTTAACTTTTGTTTGTTGATGTGTATGTGTGTGTGTGTGTGTGTGTGTCCCAACCCTCACATTCAAAATCTCAACCCCAACCCTCACATTCAAAATCTCAACCCCAACTCAATGTCTTTTTCAAAATGAGATTTCCACCTATATATATATATATTTTATGTTTTTTTTTTTTTCTCTTCTTCCAATTCTGTCTTTTAAGGCTTTCAGGTTTGATGACATAGAAAGAGGGAGTAAGAACTTTCTTGATAGGTTTAAATCCCAAAGAGTGGTAGCATTTCAAGTCTTCAAAATAAACCCAACTTTCCAAGTCTCCAAGGTAGTTATTTAAACCATCAAGGCAGAACTCATTTACTGATTTTTTCAAAATTTGTGAGTCTCCAAGGTAGTTCCCATATTTAGAACCATCTTGGCAGAACCCTTTTCCTGAGTCTCCAAGGTAGTTATTTAAACCATCAAGGCAGAACTCATTTACTGATTTTTTCAAAATTTGTGAGTCTCCAAGGTAAAACTTGTATTCTGGCTCATCAACGTATAACTTGTTCAGTGGGTATTGTCTTGATAACTCACAATGAGTACTATTGCTGTAAAACTCTTTTTCAGGATTTTGCTGGTCTCCAAGGTATAACTCTTTGGTTGGGTCATCAAGGACGAACTCGTTCTGTGGGTCTTGGTCGCTCATAAGGTCATCAACCAAGCCAACAATTTCGCCCCAAGTTGTAGCAAAAGCAGTATTTTCATTTCGTATTTCAGACACAATTTCCTGTGAGAGAAAATAATAATGTATTAATTAAGTTATTTAATTATTAATTGAGTATGCTTCAATCAAAGTTTGAAAATAGGAAAATAAAAATCTTACCTCAACAGATAAGAGGTTTGAATCCAGTTCATCAACTTGAAGGTTTAGTTCCATACAAGACAGAGAGTTCCAAGGAACCCCAAAGTCATCCCACTCAAGGTCTTGCTCGTTCTGTAGGTCTTGGTCGCTCACAAGGTCTTCAACCAAGTCAACAATTTCGCTCCAAGTTGTAGCAAAAGCAGTATTTTCATTTTGTATTTCAGATACAATTTCCTGTGAGAGAAAATAATAATGTATTAATTAAGTTATTTAATTATTAAATGAGTATGCTTCAATCAAAGTTTGAAAATAGGAAAATAAAAATCTTACCTCAATGAATAAGAGGTTTGAATCCAGTTCATCAACTTGAAGGTTTAGTTCCATACAAGTCAGAGAGTTCCAAGGAACCCCAAAGTCATCCCACTCAAGGTCTTGGTCGCTCATAAGGTCTTCAACCAAGCCAACAATTTCCCCCAAGTTGTAGCAAAAGCAGTATTTTCATTTTGTATTTCAGATACAATTTCCTGTGAGAGAAAATAATAATGTATTAATTAAGTTATTTAATTATTAAATGAGTATGCTTCAATCAAAGTTTGAAAATAGGAAAATAAAAATCTTACCTCAACAGATAAGAGGTTTGAATCCAGTTCATCAACTTGAAGGTTTAGTTCCATACAAGACAGAGAGTTCCAGACAAGCACACAGCACACCATTGCCAGCAAAAACAAATGTTTAAAATGGAGCCTGGGCTTGAAGCTTTTATAGGGAAAGACTGGTGGGTGTGGTTTCCTTTGGAAATTCCCTGGGCAAGCCTAGGCAAGCCTTCATTGGGAAATTTTTCAAAACCATAACATCCTGTAATTTTCTAGTGATTTCTTTGTGAGTCAGAGATGAACTGGAAATGATGTAAGAGTGGGCAGGGCTTAGCAAAAGTAGGCGGGGCTTAGGAAAAGTGGGTGTGGCTTAGAAAAAACCTCATGAAAAGTGGGCGGAGCTTAGCAAAGTGGGCGGAGCTTAAAGAAAAGTGGGCGGGGCTTATTGAATACATTGTGCAAAGTGGGCGGGGCTTAAAGAAAAGTGGGTGGGGCTTATTGAATACCTTGTGAAAAGTGGGCGGGGCTTAAAGAAAAGTGGGCGGGGCTTAACAAAAAAATAACCTGTGGCTCAGGAGGTGGTCAAACAAGAGCATTAAGAGAAGTTTATAATTTCGTAATGGCACAAAAGGGGTATCTTAAAAAATATAAAGATTCAAATGTTTTGTTTGTCAATATTTTCGATGGGGATTATTGTGCAAAGAAAATTAAACTATTGAAGGAATTTGAGAATGAACAAATCTTTATAGGTTCAATGAGTGAGCTGTTCAACCCCCAGGTGTTCAATTCAATGAGGTTCAACCTCCAGGTTAAAAGGGGAGACAAATAAATATACCTTGGGATAAAAAGGGGGTTTATTTTTAGGGAAAAAAAAAGGGAATCGCTGAAAATCCCCCATTCATTTACATGGGGAAAAGTGAGCCAGAATCAGTATATTCACCCTACTCATATATAAATAAAACATCTTGAAATTTCCTTGGTTCAGACATTTCGGAAATGAATGAAATTCTAAGATATGTTGGATACATTGTATTATTGTTGTCATAGCACTAAAGTATTTCTTTCTTTTCATATTACAGTGTAATTAGCTGATCATGGACAAGTGTGTTTTCTGTGAGGAACCTCTATCCAATGGAGAGCCAACTTCCACATTACGCATCAAAGGATGTGAAGGCATTGCCAAGGCTAATGAGTTGTGGAACAGAAATATTAGTAATGTGCCTGGCCAAGTTGTGCATGTCAAGTGTAGGAAGGACTTCTGTTCCCCATAGTGCATTCATTGCCAGTGAGGACATGATTCCGCAGCTCCCAGTTGTTCACCATGTGCGCGTCGATCCACAAGTATGGCATTCAATTACAAAGAAAACTGCATATTTTGTGGTGTTTGCGATGCAAAAAAACCCCACAAACCAACACATAAACTTATCTCAGTCAGAACAATGGATTTCCAGAAGACCATAATGCAGGTATGCAAAGAACGCAATGATTTATGGTCAGACGCTGTCAGAGGTAGAATTGAGTATGCGCAGAATCTACATGCTGCAGATGCGGTATACCACAACCTCTGCAGCACAAACTTTAGAACAGGAAGGGAAATACCAAATGAGTTCGTTGCAGAAGAAATGATGCCTCCCAAATGGCCTAAGCAGGGCAGACCCTCCGATTCAGTACGAGCAGATGCTTTCATTAAGGTAGCCGAGTATCTGGAGGCCAATTACAATGAACAAACTACTATACAAGATCTAATACATAAAATGGATGAATTTCTGGATGGCACTAACAGTGAATCATATGGATTTACTTACATGAAAGATCAACTTCAAAAACGCTTCGGCGACAACATAACCATCACCGAGATCAATGGAAAACTAAATGTGGTTACATTCCGCCACAAAGCATCCGCTATCCTCCACAAATTCTACAGTCAACCCAAGAAAAGCAACAGCACTGCAGAGAAAATGAGACTCATTGACACTGCTGCCAAACTGATTAAAAGTGATGTCAAATCAGTGGAAGTCACAAAAGAGGTATACCCAGATTCAAGTACAATGACATCTTCTGATGAGGCAATGTCATTTTTACCTGAATCGATGAAACTTCTGCTTCAGAAACTCGCAGTTGGGAAGGATGCTGATACGAAAATAGCATCATTGGGCCAAGCCATTATGCAATCTATTCGACCAAAAGTTCTAATTGCTCCATTACAGATAGGTTTAGGCATACAAATGCACCACCATTTTGGGTCTAAATTTCTCATTAACTCTCTCTATGCACACAGAAATGTCAGAAATGGGTTTATTGTGTCCAATAACATGTACCTAAGTGTTTCCTAATTTTAAGTACCTAAGTCCTAAGTAAGTACCTAATTTTTAGCACTATTACTTGCTGATATAGGGCTGATTCTAAAATTATCAGTTTTGGCGGCCATTTTGGTGGCCATCTTGAAAAAGAAACATGTTCCCCTTCTTGGATTTTCGGTAACTTTTAGTATGTCATTCTATAGTATATTTAGAGTGAAAAATACTTGAATGGTTTCTATTGTAATTTGTGGTGGGTATATCACTAGATTCCCTGGCCTAACAATGGAACAAGTGTTTGTATGTATGTACGTACAGTATGTATGTATGTCCGCCGTTTACCCATTGGTTAGAAAGCTGGCCTGATACCACCCACAATTGTAACCTGAAAAAAAAAAAAAACGTCCGTCCACCATTTTGATAAGCCAAAGACATCTTTGGAAGTGTCAAATTCAAAAGTCACCATGCCCTTCCTCTAAGTTTTCCATTCACTATAAAACAACCTCAACAACTGTTAAAATGATCATCAAATATCAAAAGATTGGAGCTGACAGACATCATGGTCCTTGTGAAAGTGACAGTTCATATCGGCTTCAGGCTTCACGCCTCTTATGCCAGCCTTGGGGCCAATGCAATTTGAATTATCCAAGCTATATAAACATGTTGTTGTTCGTCTTTCGGCTGCTCCCGTTAGGGGTCGCCACAGCGGATCATCCGTTATGATCCGCATACTGATTTGGCATAGGTTTTACGCCGGATGCCCTTCCTGACGCAACCCTGGTCGCCTCTTACGACACAGGGATAAGGATTGGGTTTCACCATGATTCCGGGCTGCCCTACACCCTCTCATAGCGCGGCCCAGTGCAGAGCTCCCGTCTTCAAGCGATCCTCCAACCCAAGCCTCCGAGTAGCCGGATTACAGGCGCACGCCACTACGCCCGGTATCAAGCTATATAAACATGATGTATTATTAATGCACATAAGCACTTGGCATGAGTTTTGCTTCATATAGGAAATCCGGGTTATTTTTTATTTTTGGGAGTGATCGAGGCAGCAGTCTGTTGCCTATAGAGCATCCAAATAAAGGGATGTGTCAGAAGAACATGATGCACGCTGCAGGTACTCCACCAGTAACACCAAAAAGGACGAAAAAATACTCAGTTTAGTGGCTCATAGTAAAGAGAAAGGAACTGGTGTAATATTATAAGTGAAAACTAATATGATCACTTTTACAATTCAAAACTGGATGACTTCCATATTGTGGAGACCAAATGTAAATGGATCGTTCTGATTCTTCTTGCTTTTACACAACCCTCAGAGTTACGTCTTCAAAGAGCCTTTGTTGCATTGCACAGACGGCTTTTTGGCAATGCTCCACGATCAATGACAGGAAGACCTCAAATGGACTTATTACGCATTAATCAATGGCTGGGAAAACAGCTGCGGATCATTGTTACAGATGCTGTGACCAAGCTGCCAGACCCTGCTAATCTTATCCTCCTCAGTGCTGCCTTCCTCCAAGGTAGGTCTCACAAACTGAAAAAGCAGTACATAAAGTAACGGGAGAGCAGTATTCAAACATGTCACACCATTGGGCCTTTTGGTCTCAGTGGTTACATAAATCAACCCCATGTGTGGTATGGACCCCAGGACTGGGTCTTAATAGGGTTGGTGCATGTATAGTAGCAGGAAATGCTCAAGTTTGATTCCGGCAGCCATTCTTCATGCCACAACATTCTCGTCTTTCACATTCCTGGACAGGCTTCTTCATATGTCTTCTTCTCAATGCAATATACAGTATATGTTTAATGCTTTGATTAATCATCTATGTGCCCATTTACGAGAAATATGACAGCCCCATGAAAGAAAGCTAATATAGAGAATGGTAACTTGCAGATTGATGAATAACCTGATAATTACAGGTGACAAGCACCACTTTGAGCAATGATGAACAAGGATACATTTGTAACATATCGGTACAAGGTTACATTATTGTTGTTGTGTTGTATAGATAGTCATGTCGGAGTGGCGACCCATCCAGGATTGTGACCAATAACCCAAGAGACTGCTTCGGCAGCACCGATGCTCTATATTCGAGTCTGGTCCCATTGGATGGATGGATAGAGTCGTCCGGTCAATAAATGCTTTTCCACTTCTGGAAAAATGGAGTCTGCAGGAGTAAGTTATATGCTGTTTGAAATCTTGAGAATATTCACGTCATTCATCAGTCTCCAATTATGGCATCATCGAACCTTGAACATCCGTCGATCGACTAGGATCGTCGTGATCTTTACCAGGATTTCTGTTGATTCAGAAATCACGTCAATTTTGTCTTGTTGGCACCACTTGTGGATTGGCAGTTTTTAAAATCCAGTGTTCAAGACGAATGCGAGAATTTCCATGGACTGCAAGAAGAACAAACAAATTAGTGCTTGAAGAAGTTAGACCACCATGTGAATCAGTAGCACTGGTGCTAAAACTGAAACTATCATACTTTGGTTGGCCACATCATTATGACTACAGAAGTCAACCATGCCAGGATGGATTGAGGCAAGTCGAGAAAGAGGCAGACCTTGTTTGTGCTTAATGGATGGGATCACGGCTACAACCAAGCTGTCTCTGCCAGAGCTTCGGAAAGCAGTGCAGCATCGGGATGTTTGGAGAAATCTGATCATGAATATCACCAGAAGTGGGCCATGACTTGACGGAATTGTATAACTGGTGAGAATCATTTTCACTTCTGGTCGGTGTGCAGCCCAGCGACTCTCAGCATATAAACCCCCCATGACTAAGTACATCCACCTTTCTCCAAATATCCCTCAGGCATGTATCAAACAATGCAAGTGACCATTAGGAATGGGGTTATGCGTCAAATAAAGGTCACAATTGGGCCATAAGGGTGTCAGGGGCAATATCACGTCACACATGGCCAGGATGAATCACATGTGAGGCCGCAAGATATGTTATGAAACAATCCATACATGACATGCAGTTCACATATAATTGGATGGCTCAAAATAAATAAATAAATAAATAAAATCGGACAGGCAATGCGGTGCATAATTCATGCGTAAAGACACTTTTAAGCACCTTTATTAGCTCAAGATCATTGCGGCGTAGCATTGCAGCCGACATAGAGGCCAAGCAAGTCCAGTTGGCTCAGATCCATCAGTCTGTGGGGGACTCGATAAGTTTCAAATGCTTCAAGGATGTCAGGTTTCCTCCAAATTTCTTTCAGTTTAGTGTTAAATAACAGTAGCGACTGTTTCAAAAGGTAATCATATATTGGACAGAATCGACTGAATACTGCAGCTTGTGCTTACAATATTTTTGTAACTTCTGGTAGATGCACTCCATGAAACACCACGATAAGTTATTTATACACCTTAACACGGAGTTCGTCCAAGGCAAAAAAAAACCTTTGGGGAGAGGGGCATGTGACCCTTAATCCCCCTGCAAAGTTTGGGTTGAGATTGGACAAGTAACGACTGAATGTATCGCAGTCAGACAGATAGAGAGACAGACAAGAAATTATGTATTTCAGTATGATATACACTCAACAACCAGGCAGCAGTAGTCATCGTCGTGACAAGTGGGCACAGATTGTCATGTTACTGGATCAGATGACTCAGTTCCTGATCTCCAATGGTGCTTGGTGCAACGCGCTAATACTCAGCGACTACCAGTCAGCCCAGCACCAAATGATCTCCAGCAGTCAAAGAAAATTCTGAAAACCTACTCCAATCACACTATCCACCACATAGGGACCATGACGCTGCCCACCACTCATAAGAACAAGACTACGAGGGCCAGTTTTTAGATAACTGACCTTGATAAGGAGAACGTAATATCAGGTGCTCGCTCGAAGCCGGAGGCATTACTGGCATGCTCGCCAAATTCTCTCTATTCAACCTCCAATTGATGAGCATCAGAAACCAGCAGTCTCTGAGTTTTCATAAGTGGCCAAGGTCACTGCAACTCTTCCTTGAACTTCTTGGATGAAGCATGTTGAAGGGAATAGTACCTCCTCCTTGCAGCCAGCCAGCAACGCTGGAGAGAATCCTTGACAAGCCACAAGACATGGTCGCCAAAGGTCACATCACAAAGTTCGAATGCCTGACTAAGTGAGTTCCAGTTTCTACAAAGACATGTGCCTTGTCATCCCACCAAGCCTCAGACCCAAAATGCTTAGCTTAGTCCATGAATCGCACCTTGTAGTGTCCAAGGTCAAACAGCATGCTCGTGACATCATACACTGGCCCTCAATGAACTCTGAAATTTAAGAGACTGTTCTGAGTTGTTGCAGTGTGCAGATTTTCAAAGAGCCCAAAACTTGAGCCCCTCTTGCCAACTTATACACCTGATCTTTCATTCATCAAACTTGGAAGCAACATCTTCAACTTCGAAGCAAAACAGTACATATATATATACATATATATATACAACTACTATGACCACAACTACTACTACAACAAGCCTGTGGAGGTAGACTGCCTCAAGGACATTACAGCTCACTTTATGATTGAAGCTTGCGGGAGTGAAGTTTTGTATACATGGCATTCCAGAGAAGTTGCGAAGTGATTCTAGAAGTTAGTACAAGTCAGAGGTATTTGCACAAGTTTCAGAATGCTACCCCAGACGCCAGGCATTGGATACCAGCTATGGTAGAGGCATGTCACAACAGCCCACGTTCTTATGTTGTGAGGACTGAGACTGCATCTCTGTGGCGCACCCCCATCGACCAAGGTTGGCCCTGTGGAAAGTCTGTCTGTCTATCACAATTCATGCGATTCATGCGAAAAAGAATTGATTCATGCAATCTGAATTTGATATTGTTTGTGAACTTTATAAGTATATACAAGTCTGGTGTTGGCTTGCCGGTAAAGCTAGCTGGCTTAAGATCTTAGAGTGTTGAGTTTGAGTCCCTTTTGTACCAGCTTAATGGAAACAAGGGGCAATGCATCGGTGGCACAGCTGTGTTCCCAGCAATGATGCATCCAGCACTAACAGACTGCATATGAAATGATGAGAAGTAAATTGGTTTGCTTGACTTGTCTTTGCTGTAAAAGGTGCTGTGCGTGTGTCTGTCCATGCAAGAGTAAAGATGGGAGAGGGTTGAGAGGGAGAGGCCGAGGCTTTTTTTGTTGAGTTGTTGTCAGAATTGCATGTGAGTTTACTCATAGTGAAAATGTGTGTGTGTGTGTGTGTGTGTGTGTGTGTGTGTGTGTGTGTGTGTGTGTGTGTGTGTGTGTGTGTGTGTGTGTGTGTGTGTGTGTGTGTGTGTGTGTGTGTGTTTGTGTCACTGGAGGGTGGGATGTTGGGTATTACGCTCGTTTTCCTGAAAGAAAAGGGGATGTAGCATACCTGTTTTAGATTACATTAATGATTCTTGTTGTGGTTTATTGTGTGTGTGCTGCACCGGTCTGCAAGTGCCAACTGATCAATAAATGCTTCTCCGCTCCTGTCACAATGGATTTAACGTGAGTATGTTTCAACGTGAAATAAAAAAATTAGATATTGTGCACATTTGTTTTGCTTCCACATCCCAGTTGAGCTGCAGTTTGAGAAAACAAACGGAATTTTCCACCGGGATGCAGAGCTGACGGAACGTGTGCCCCTCCTAACGCAGGACTCCATGCCCATGAAATATGGCTTTGACACCGAGCTGCACTGTGAGGTCGTTCATTTTAGGGCTGGATACAGGGATTTAAATGAGGGAGAGCGGTTGAGTCCACCACCAGTAGAATGGGAATAGGAGCAACATGCAATAATCATATACGTTTGTAATAGTTTACATAAACAAGTTTAGAACTCATGTATTGATACTGTACAAAAACAAAGCCAACAGCAGCTGATGTGGAAAGAAATAACCAGCAAGTTACAATAGCCTTAACTATTTAGGGGGGGTGAGACTATGAGTACCTCACATGAATACATAGTTACAATTACACAGCATAAAGTTTTATACAAGTTTGAAAAGTGAGATTGTGCGAGGTCCTGCAGTAAGAATGTCAACCATGCTGCATGTTCACAACAGGTTGGAGGGCTTCCATTGCCTGGCAACAGCATTTTGGTGTTATTCTTGCCCAAAGAGATCACCAAGAACCTGAGCGCAATCGTGGACAGCCTCTCAGCAGAGTTTATCACGGACATCGTGAATGCACTTCATGATGTCAGTGTCCAGATCACGCTACCCGTCCTGAAACTCAAGCAGAGCTCAGACATAACGGAGCCCCTCAAGCAAATGGGTGAGCTCGGGACCCATTTCATTGATGCTCCTTATTCATACTCACCTGTAATTGAACAACTTTGGTGATTTTACAACTTTGGTGATCCAGTTCATCATTTGTTCCAATTGTGACAACAGCCTATTAACTCCTTGGATTCTCACCATTTGAAAGCCTATATTGACACTGTGTGTCTTTCTTTTCTTTTAAACATGCATCACATTTCATAGTAGATTGAAGGAGACTTGATTTTACTCTTGTCAAAGTACCATGAACTTAAACATACCTGTTTATTTGTGCAAGTAAGGCTTATCATTGAGATAAAACACAAGAAAATGGCAAATGTAGCAACATGACCGTTTGTCTGTTCTTCATCTCTACAACATCTCTCCATGAAGCCAAGACCTAGACGATGCAAAGCTTGTTTGCTCATCTTACAACTGTTGAAAATCTAAAAATCGTTGCAAAACTGTAGATTGATAATGCTTGGGCCCACAACTACCACTCTATAAACAGCCCCAATAATTGAAACCTTTTTGCGAGATCAGCCGATAAACACATTTGGCCTCAGTCTTTCATGAATCAGACATGATGTTCAACGTAGAAGTAGCAGGAGTTTGCAATTTGTTCAGGGTACTGATGATAACTGATCTACTCTTTGCGAGAGACACTGTAGGATATTTATCCTTTACCAATGACTAGTGCTGGAAGGCAGGTTCTCCGGCTTAACATCTACAGTATATGATGGATGACACACACACACATGCATTGCTCTGAGGGTTTATATGTGGGTCAAGTTTCAAACTGAGACTTGCCAACTCAAAGGTCTGCGGGCATACCACCAGGCTATCCATCAGCCCCAATACGTATACTCAACTGTATTGAGGGGTGAGGGGAAGAAACACTGCACATGGTGCTTGCAGAATAGCATACTCCCCTTTGAGCATTACCATGGATTTGCTTTCTGGCCTGACAAGAAACTCCCATCTTGGTGCAATGATATTTTATTGCATCAGTGATTACACAATCCTTTGGCGAGGATGTTAAGCCAACTGTCCTTCCTTCTTGCATTTGCTTGCGAGTTAAGGAGGGAGGGGGAACATAGCAGCGACATATCTACACCTCCTCCTTTTCCGCATAGGATGAAACGACCAGCAACTGAATGACTACTCATTGCACTGTTAGAGGGAAGAGTTTGATGCAAATATAATATTTATGTTAATCCTTTTCTCCTTCTTCACTAACTTCCCTTTATAAGGGTGAGTTCCAATTGCACCAATCTTCTGCCCTGCATTGACCATGATACTCCTCCATTTCCCTGAGACAATTCTCTCCACTCTCCAACCACCCCCACCGAATTGACATCTCTCCCAACACAACCTTCCAATCTCAACCACGGTCTACCGGTAGTTATTGTGCTCCCTCAACCAATCTGTTCTCTTTGCTATTATTCTCTCTTTTTGCTATTCTTGGCTGAATTGGGTTGGGCACTTGCACCCACCCCCTTCCCCCTCCCGTGAAAGTGTCCAGCCCATCTCAGCTGGCATTTCATCAATTCAAGATGTGGCCTTTTGTAAGTGAGTATACATGAAATAATAAAGCACTGAATCAAATTTATCAAATAAGCCGATGTGAGATCATTAATCTGTATGGGGAAGGAGTTTGGGGGAGAAGGGGAGGAAGCGTCTGAAATTATGCAGGAAGGATGTGGTACCATTCTTCCATGAAAAAGTCAATCAACTCACACCTGTTTGGAGGTGGAAAATGCTGTCTCAGGTGTCGTACCAGAATATCCCACAATTGCTCGATTGGCTTCAGATCTGGTGACTGAGAAGGCCATGACATATGGATAACATCAGTGTCATGTTAATCAAATCATTGGGCAACCACACATGTTCTGTGGACGAGGGCATTGTCATCCTGGAAGACACCCCTCCCGGCAGGAAATAAATGCTTCAACATGGGGTGAAGATGATCACTCAGTACCATTAAGCAATGATTGGCATTGACCTTGCCATCTAAGGGAATGACCACCAAAACCATGCCAGAAAAATTCCCCCCACAACATTGAAGAACCACCAGAATGCTTTAAGCCACTGTCACACCTTGACGTTTTCGCCAGCATATGGCAACGTATCAAATTGTATGTAAAACGCTGGCGTATGCTGAACTATTGATGTTTTTCTTCTTCAGTTTTTGGCGTATTCATAACGAGTTGGACGTATGCATAACGTATTAGTAATGTACACAGAACGTTTCGATAACATAGATAACTTATACCAACGAATGCTTAGCGTGTTGTTGGCATTCACAACCTATGCCCAACGATAGTCTAACGCAGGGGTCGGGAACGTTTTTGACTCAGAGAGCCATGAAAGCAAAATATTTGGAAATCTATTTCAGTGAGAGCCATATAATATATTTTAAGACTGAATTCAACTAAATGTGAGTATAATAAGCCTCTGAATTTATTATTTTAAATAATGTTATTATAATACTCACCATTAATGGGACTTCTGGTGCTGCATGGATTTGCTGATGGCTTTGTAGTCTGGTTGGTACTTGGTGAGGTTAAGCTTCATGCAAGCGTTGAGGCTTTTTTTTTTTTTTTTTTTTTTTTTTTTTTTTTTTGTATACCTTGGTCGAGGCTCGTATGAGAGCTAACACACAACTCACAGCAAGGAGGCATGAGACAAGAGGGGCGGGAGTGGAAGGGACAAAACATTGGGGAACAGACACAGGTGAACTGTGGAAGGGGGAGGGATGGGGATGGGACGGGGAACATGGCGAGGGGAAGATGGACATTAAAGGGACTTTCAGGAAGGAAAGCAGGAGAATTGAAGGAAGTGGGCTTGGGTGGATTATCGGGGGTAGAAAAGATCGAGGATTTGGATGGGGGAAGATAAGAGGTGGTGGTGAACAGCTGTTTTGAAAGCCTGGAGGGAAGAATGGGAAAGAATAGAGTGAGGAAGTTTATTCCAAAGGCGGGAAAAAAGAGGAATGAAAGAGTGAAGATGAGCAGTGATTCGTGATTTTGGTAGTTTTACCAGAAGGGGGTTGTTGGCGGACCTTGAGCGCCCTGTGGAAATGTGGTTGGGACAAATCACAGAGAGAGCAGGGGGCAAGGCTGGAGAGGAGTCGGTAGAAGACAGAAAGACCACCGACCAACCTGCGGTGATTGAGTGAGAGGCCCAAAGACTCAGCTTCATTGCGGGAGATGCCAATGATCTTAAAAGCCCTGGTTTCGACAGCGTGAAGTCGAGAAAGGTGGGAGGCAGGAGCACCAGCCCAGAGGGGAGAGCAGTACTCCATCAGGCTACGGACAAAAGCTTTGTAAGTGGTCAGGAGCTCAAGAGGGCCGAGGAAGGACTTTGCACGACGGAGGATTCCCAGTCGGCGACTGGCTTTTGAGGCAAGGTTGGAAATGTGACTTTCCCAGGAAAGGTCATGGCAGATAGTGAGACCCAGAAGCTTGAAAGAAAAGACTTCTTCCAGAGGATTGTTGAGAAAGTGGATGGGGGGGTTTTGTAAACGGTCCTTTCGAAGAGACATAGTGAGAGTGTGAGATTTGTCTGGATTGAAAGACATGTTCCACGTGTTGGACCAGTTTGTGTATGGGACCAGACCAGTTTGTGTATTTCATCCGTTAGACGTGATCGTAGGTTGGATTTGATGTTTTTAAGATGTGAGAATGACTGCTCACATGCATACGTAGATCCCAACAAGGTCAAGACAGCAATACTCACACGCTGCAGTGTGAGGTATGTGACAGGAAGCGCGTTCCAAGTTTTGATAATCAGCTCGTCTTCGGGTTGAAGTTTTTTTCATTTCTGTCCACATGCGCTTGCTCGCCAACTCCGCTTTCTGTCGTGCGATTCTTTCCAAACCTTCATTCAGTGACTTGAACTTATTCACCCACATGTCTGAGGCCTTCAGGTCAGCTACTTCTGCTTCAAAATCTCTGACGGAGACACCAGGAATGTAACTCAGGTCGGCTGTGTCCAGTGAACACTCGTTTGGATGGGTGATGAACTTAAAAAGACGAGTGTGCTCACGAAATTCTCCAAAGCGTGCTTTGAATGACTGTAGGAGACTGGACGTGAAGCCAGCTAACTGGTGGAGATCAAAGTTTTGAGTGGGCTCACTTGCTGTGCATGCATCTTTAAATTGTCTCAGTTTTTCAAAATGTAGTAAACGACCTGTTTCAAGATCCATGATAAAGAGCTCCAGCTTGTTTTCAAAAGCAAACACGGCTTGTTGAAGGGATAACACTGTATTTCCAATGCCTTGCATTTTCACATTGAGCTCGTTCAGATGTTCAGTCATATCCACGAGATAGTAAAACTTGAGGAGCCACTCAGTTTCGGCTAGCTCAGGATGCTCAATCCCTTTCATTTCAAGGAAAGTCCGGATTTCGTTCAGGCAAGCCGCAAAACGGCTAAGCACCTTCCCTCTTGACAACCAACGCACATTGCTGTGCAAAAGCAGACCGTGATAGTTATTTCCAACTTCATCCAGCAGTGTTTTAAACTGGCGACCATTTAAGGCTCGGGCAACAATAAAGTTGATCACACGAATGACCAGCGACATCACCTCGCCAAGCTGCCCATCACACATCTGAGCACAAAGTGCCTCCTGGTGTAGAATGCAATGGAAACTTAGGATGGGTCTATTTTCATGTTCACAGAGAAGCGCCACAAATCCTTTGTTTTTTCCCCACCATACACGGAGTACCATCAGTACACACTGAGATAAGTTTATCCATTGGTAGATTTTTTTTCTTGAGCGAACTCCATGAAAGACTTGACTAAATACTCACCTCTTGTGGACCCTTTTATTGGCAGAACAGCAAGACTTTCTTCGCGCAGTGTATCACCAGCAGCATATCTTGCAATCACACTGAACTGCGACAAATGGCTTACGTCTGTTGACTCATCCAAAGCCAGGGAAAAGAACGGCGCTGTATTTATGTCCTTCACTTGCATTTCCTCGACTTGGTTTGCCATCATGATGGTACGATCATGAACAGTTCTTGCCGACAGAGGCATGTCTTGTATCCATTTGATTATCTTGTCTTTGTTCGGAAGATCATCAAAAAGTTCATTGGCTGTATCCAGCATGAACGTTTTAGCATCCTCGCCATCTGTGAATGGTTTTCCATTCCTCACTATTGCTAAAGATCCAGTAAAGCGAGCGGAATTATAGTCACCTTGCCGGGTCCATACGCGGAGTTGCTGCTGGCTGGCTTGCACCCTGCTCAGTAGCTCTTGGCACGCTTTCTTTCTGCTGTCTCCCGCAGGGTATTTTGATGCAAAGGTAGCATGGCGTGTGTCGAAGTGCCGCTTTATATTCGACCGTTTCATCGATGCAATTTTGTCATTGCAAATTAGACACACCACAGAACCTGCTCTCTCCACAAAGGCGAATTCTTCGGCCCATTCGTCCTGAAATGTACGATACTCCTCATCTTTTTTTCTTTTCGCCATCTTCTTCGTCGAAGGGTTAGCTTTGAGCAAGTAAGAGAGAGAGAGAGGGAGATGTTGAGCCAACTGAGGCTTGGCAAATAGTGAGTCTGGCTGGCCTGCGCACGGGATTATATACTCGAGAGGTGCGGCGCGGCCGGCCGACTCTGGGATGCTGTCACCTCAGCGGTGGCACGTGATTGGTCGAGATGAATTCCGCAACGCGTGTCGGCGGCGGCACGTCATCGGAGGAACCGAAATCACGAGTCACCTCGGCCGCATGACTGGACGAAACAAAAACCGCTTCAGCCAATTCGGAGGCGTTTTTTCTTCTCTCCTTCTGGCAAGTTCAGCCCTGCACATGAATGAAGCACGACACCATTCAAACTATAGGTAAAGCTTCCGCGAGAAATATTGGGCTTTCAAAGTTTCAAACTCCAATTTTATCTGCGAGCCAGATGCAATCATCAAAAGAGCCACACCTGGCTCGCGAGCCACACGTTCCCGACCCCTGGTCTAACGTATGCATAGCGCGGCAGCATATCGCCCACAATCATGTGGCGTAGCCTATTAAAAGGCTGCCGCTCGACGATTCAAATCATAACCGCACTAGACATCGAAGTGTCAAGGCCCTGTCACACCTTGACGTTTTAGCCAGCGTATGCCGACGTATGAAAAATTTGCCGAATACGCTGGCACACGTCGAATACGTTATGGGTAAGTTTTGTATACATTAAGAGCATGCTGGCATACGTCGTAGTACGCCGAGCACGTCGACAAATTTTAAGCATGCTCAAAATTTTTTGACGTATGCCAGCGTATGACTCACACGTTCTGCATACGCTGGCCATAAGTTGAAGGCACGTTATGCGATCGTTGACACATGTCAACACACGTTACTTGTAAGTTACTCATAAGTCGAAACACATCGAGGTAATGTTTAGCGTACCCGAACCATTTCTAACCTATGAGTTACGTGCTTTGAACCAATGAGTAACATGGTTTGAACCTATGTGTAACGTATCTCCAACGCATATTGACGTATGTAGATGTATTTGACGTCTTCCGGACTACTACAGAACTTACTGAACGTGTTACTAACTTTCAGCTACCGTATAATGGCGTATTGGCAGCGTTTAGGGGAATTGGTATATAAAAATGGGGTTCACACAGAAGGAACCCATCAGTGTTCCAGACTACATGTTTTTTTTTTGTTTTTTATCTTGCCAAAACGAAGTTTTTGCAAGATATGTTCGTCAGCTTGTTTTTTTTTTTGTTTGTTTGTCTGAAATCATGTATAAAAAATTCTGCAGAGCACAGTTATCATTGGAAATTTTTGTAACTTTGCATATCAGAGGCCTATAGAGGTCCCTTTCAGAGCACAAAATTTTGAAGGTCAAGGTCAAAGGTCAAGGTCACTTTGTCACAAATCAGGGGAGTCGACGAAACCCTTATTTTTTGAGTAATTTTGATCGGATCGTCTTCAAACTTCATGGGAATATAGTTCATGGTCTGGCGCTCAGCTGATTAATTTTTGGTGGTGATTGGCCTTGACCTTCATGGTTTGCGCCTCAGATCAAACATATTTGACCCCAAGGTCAAATTTTCAAGTTTTTGGAACCATATTGTGCAGTACCTCAAATTGAACACCTCGATGAGTGCTTTCTAGATATGTCACGCTTGAGGCATTATGACGTCATTTGGTGACGTTATGAGGCAAAAGCATATTTTTCATGGTTACTCTGTAGAACGATTCTCATCGGAATCTCTTGTCGGCAGATATTCCTCAAGGAGTCGCTCCTGATGGATAGCAGCTCTGTTCACCTCAGTGTGACCTTAAAGAAGTCACACGTGGTCACCTTTTGGCAAGATACGGGTCACCCTGCAGGTGACATTGGTTTATTTTTTCTTTGGCATGACGGTGATGCTGACACTTCGATTTCTAGTGCGGTTATGATTTAAATCGTTGAGCGGCAGCCTATTAAATATATTATATTATAACCGCACTAGAAATCGAAGTGTCAACATCACCGTCATGCCGAAGAAAAAACAAAAAACAAAGCCATGGAGTCTGGAACACTGATGCTAAACATAACCTCGACGTGTTTCAACTTATGAGTAACTTACAAGTAACGTGTGTCGACGTGTGTCAACGATCGCGTAGCGTGCCTACAACACGTTACTCATAGGATAGAAATAAGTTTCGGGTATGCTAAACATTACCTCGACGTGTTTCCACTTATGAGTAACTTACAAGTAACGTGCGTCGACGTGTGTCAACGATCGCGTAACGTGCCGACAACTTATGGCCAGCGGATGCGGAACGTGTGAGTCGTATGCTGGCATACGTCGAAAAATTTTGAGCATGTTAAAATTTGTCGACGAGCTCGGCGTACTATGACGTATGCCAACGTGCTTCAGCATGCTCTTCATGTATACAAAACTTACCCATAACGTATTCGACGTGTGCCAGCGTTTTAGACAAATTTTTCATATGTCGGCATACGCTGGCTAAATCTTCAAGGTGTGACAGCGGCTTTACTCTTGGAACCAAGCACTCAGGGTTGTAGAGTTCTTTCAGGTGGTGCCACACATGCACTTGTCCATTTGTTGAGAACATGGTGAAGGATGATTCATCTGACCATATCACATTTCTCCACTACTCATTAGGCCATTGCCTGTACTATTTGCACCACTGGACTTACAAGCGTGCATTGCCAGGTATGATGAGCAGTTTGTGCACTGCAACCCGACTGATATCCTGCTCAGTGAAGTTCTTGGCGGACCGTTTTTGATGAAACTAGCTGCTCGCGCCCCAGGTTGAAATTTACAGTCAATCGTTTTGCGGTTGCTCGCCTGTTTTGCCTTGCACTTCAAATCAATGCACGGATATCACGATCCTGGTGTATGCGCTTCCGCCCACTGTTGCCCTTTGCTGATGATGTCTTTCCCTCGGAGATGCATGGCAGCATCACTTTTGACACCGTTGTTGGTGAAACATCAACAAGTTCAGCTGTCTTTGTCACTGAAGCTCCTGCCAAACGTACTCCACCAATCACCCCTCTTTCAAAATCATGGAGGCCACCTCTTGCAGTCATGCTAGCCATAATTATAGGCAAGCAGGTCTGTGCAGCCTTTTATACATGACGCGAAGCATGCTGTGATGTTATTTGCTTATTAACACATGGGCCACACCCATGTGGAAACCGTCACTTTCAATATAGTTATTGTCCCTCTGTCAGCCAGGTGTTTCCATTTTTTTTTTTTATCCATTACTGTACCTCGAACATAGACATCTTCATACAATTGTTGCCATTGCCACCTGTGACAAAAATGTCAAAAAGACATCATGATTACAATCTGT
>NC_140964.1:99439671-99444671 GCF_056783735.1 Eptatretus burgeri | reverse complement strand
CAACACTACCCCCTTCCCTTTTTACAGACTCGTCCCGAGTCGTCAAATTTTCGTGTGCCATCATGTGTAGTTTTCCCCTAGTACATTTTACCTACGGATCCCTGAGTGCGACATTCATGGTATTCGTGTCCCCAAAATAAATAACCTGAGGGCTGCGTAACTATCTAAACAAACTCACTCACACGGACGACTTAAATAAAATTGCCGGCGCTAAGACAGACATGCCGGGGGGCGCACTCATATTTACAGTACATCTTAACCTTAACTTACAAATTTTACACTAAACCATGGCCCAGGATCATTGAATTCTGCAAAAGAAAAGCAGTTAACAGGGAGCCAGGCTGCCCGCATGCAGTCTCTGACTCAAACAATGCAGGTGACAGGGAACGTGGCTGGCTGCTCACACGCAGTCCAAGGCCTTCCCTTTTGAACTGAACGCAGTGAACCACAACGGTGCATGGGCTGCACAACGCAGTCTCCGTGCCAGCTCAAGTGGCACACGCAATGAACACAACGAATGGATGGATGAACACAAACACGGTGCACGGGCCGCCACTGCAGGCCCGTGTTGTAGCTGCCAACAGGGCAGTTCTTGCAGCTTGCAAACTGTTGCCTTGATCCTGGCGCACATGGAAATGAACAGGGGGGGGGGGCAAAGCAAAAATTGAACGGGGCTGGTGAACGTGGGCAGTGGGCATGGCATGGCAAAGGTGAGCAGGCAAACACAGCCCGCAGAAGAAGGCCGCTGCAGGCAAACATAGCGGGCAGATGAACTGGCCGGAACAGGCCTCGAAGAAAAACAGCCAGCAGATGAACTGGCCGGCACAGGCCTTGCAGCACACAGCTGCCGATGAAGTTGGCCGGCCTCCGCCTTGAAGCAAAACACAGCCAGCCGATGAAGTTGGCCAGCCTTTGCCGTTCAATGGAGGTTGGTGGAGGGAGTGCGGTGGTGCTGGCCACTTGGAAGGCGGGCTCGGACCTACCTACCTGTCTCCCTCCCACCTATCGCCTTTGCCTGTCACTGTACATACCCACTCCCTTAATTTATCAAACCCCAATTTAGCCCCAACTTATTTTTTTGTTGTTTTTATTTTTACTTCCCCACTATAAATCGTCCCCTAACCCCCTTTATCGTCCTTGTTCGGCTAACCTATCCTGTCACCTAGCCTACTCCCAACCCCTACGTTCCCTTCCCAGAGGGGAACAAGGGAGAGCTAACGTCCTGTGTCGAGGCCCAACGAAGCCTCAGAATGGCCTCCCCAGAGTTCGGCGATCTTTAACCAAAGTGGGTCCAGCGGCCCACAACGACAGCGAGGGGATGGATGGTGCGGAGGGGTACATCTCCTAATCTACCCTAACCATTTAACTGTTAAACTACCCCGGGGCTTTCAACAAGCGCCTCTCGCTTAAACTATTGGTTCTAACAACCCAGATTCCCGTCGCCTGTGTTGGTGTCCTCACAATTTCGGGCCTCGCCCCCCAATTTTCTCTCCATGCCCTCACACGGTCTCCTGGCTGGGACACGTGGCTCCCTTTGGCAGGCACGACCCTCTGCCGAATCTCCCGCTATGGCACCCCCGGGCACTACACTGCCTCCGAGCCTACCAGCTCCCTAACACCGGGGAGTGCCCCCCATGGCACCTCCCCTGAAACGCACACGTGGCAGGCCGGCCTCCCGGGCCCCTTTCCGAGGGTCACCCGTGCCCACAACACTGCCCACGCGGCTAATGGCGCCCCGGGCCCCCGCACCAAGCAGGCGCACCCGTGCCCACTACTCTATCCCGGCCCCCCATGGGCCCATGGCCTACCGCGGCCGACTAGCCTGGTGCCCGGGGTACCCACTCCGCGATACTCACCTTTCGCAGCCACGCTCCCAAGCCCGTCAACAGGGCTCCTGCACCCCTCCAAATGGGTCTCGAGCCTACTTTCCCACCAACAACAAAACGACCTCCATTTTTCAATTTGACTAACCCCCTAACTCACTTTATACTGACCCCGGGGTCCCTTGGGCGGGAGTCACTCCTCCCCCCAATCACTCATCGCACCATGCATTCCCCATTCACTCCACTCACACAGACCCGCTGGCCTCACTCACTCAACAAGTACTCACCTCACAACTCACCAACTCTTCAACACACTCACCGCTGAACTCTGCCATCCTTCTAACCACATCCCCTAACTAACTCGTGCTCCCACGTCGTCCCTTAAACTATAGCACGTTCCTTTTAACACTACGTAGCGAAACTACGTCAACTCTACACATCCACAAGTCTGTCACTGTTCCCAAATAAATCATTTTATTTCCCATTTTCCCATCCTAAATCTGGCTACAATCCCTCTAACTAATCCATTCCACGGACTCCATGAGGACTTACCCCTGCCCCATGAAGTCGGTCTAACTAAGCTAACCCTTCCCCCTAACTAGTTTCCATCCTGTGCCCCGGGTAAGGGGGTCTTCCACCCCTTGCCCAGGAATCCTGTGTACCCGAAAGTGAGGCTTGTTTTTTCTTTTTTTTTTCATGCGCAGCACCTGCGCGGCAACTCAGAGCTCGCGCACTTTACACCTGCCCGTGACGTCATGCAGCTGCACGTGTACCTCGTCCCTCCTTGGACGGTACCATCCGGCCGGGATACCCCTCCTGCCGGATTCCAACCACACGTGCAGCCATGACGTCACCGTGCGCAAAAAAAAACACAAGCCCCACGTCTCGAGGGGTTCCCCACGCGAACACATGTGCTTTGCCCGTTGGAGCTTAACACACACGATCGCGTGGAGAACCCGTCCGGTCCAAATCCATTTACCTGCCTAAACTTTGTCCGTCCGCGGGATCGGCAAATCCACCGCGTGCGTTTCCGGACCGGGACTTCACTTTCGCAAGCGAGCACGTGGTGGTCTCGTGTGTTGCACAGCACGAACCTCGTGCTCACTGCTGGGTGAACCCGGCACGGTCCCCGAAACAACTACAGCCGCTACTCGGCTTTCTTTACTCACATGTCTCCGTCGTCGCCTCCATTCCACCCACGCATACCTGCGTGTTACGACGCACACAGTCCACACCATTAAACTCACACCGGGAGACGCGGCTGCGTGCTCCCGCATGCCAACCGACATCTCCCTCACATACCGCTCTCTCACACACACGGTCTCCCTTGCACACAGCGACCTTGCACACGGCCGTTCACTCACACGTGCCTCACTACTCTCACACCGTGCCTCATCCACACACGCGGGGGCACTCACCCGCGGTACCTCACTCATACACACGGCGACACACACACGCGGTCTCTTCCATACACGGTGCCTCACCCACACACGCGGGGGCACTAACCCGCGGTGCCTCACTCGCACTCCGTGCCTCATCCACACACGCGGGGGCACTCAACCGCGGTGCCTCATTCACACACACGGCGACACACACACGGTGCCTCTTCCACACACCGTCCCTCACTCACACACGCGGGGGCACTCACCCGCGGTGCCTCACTCGCACTCCGTGCCTCATCCACACACGGCGTGCTGGGAAGCACACACTCCGGCACAATCGCCACCTCACCATTCACACACGGGGTCGCTTCCACACACGGGGACGCACTCACACCTTGCACCACACACACAGGGACAACCACACTGGGGATTCGTGTCCCCACAAGGGTCTCCGGGGCCTCTATACCCCCCAAGCTCTCCGTGCACCCGTCCACAGCACTCGTCCCCTCAACCTCGCGAAGCACGACCGAACTCACCTGGTCGTGATCCGCCTCAAGGGGGCAGACTCCCTCCCCTCGTTCCTGGAGGAGGCCATCCAGCTGCTCGCACTGGTCCTCCACCCAGTCCGCCAGCTCACCCCCATTATCCTCCACTACCTCCGTGTGTGTGTGTGCGTCACTTACCCCGTCTTCCTCGTGTAGTCTTTCCTCTATTTTTTCTATCTCCCATGTCTCTCCCAACTCTTCACCCTTTACCTCCCTTGTCTCAACTATTATTTCCTTTGTCACGGCCTTCATGCCCGCCTGCAGGCATCGGCCCATGTTCTGCGTCTCACCCCGGAACTTTTTCATCTCTTCCCTCATTTGCTGTGTATTCGCATCCATCGTCGTTTTCACTTCATTTGTATTTGTATCCATCTTTTCATCCATTTTTTGTGTATTCGCATCCATCGTCGTTTTCACTTCATTTGTATTTGTATCCATCTTTTCGTTCATGCCTTTCATTTCCGCATTCATTTGTGCCAGCATGGTGAATGGCTGGGCCATGCCGGATGCACTCAGCTGAGCCGTTTCGGCAGGGGTTGGGGAAGGGTTTTGGTGGAGAGGGGGGGGGGAGGTGTCATACACCGCGGCCGCTGCCGCACCCATTTCGGGCTCTGGGTTCAGTTGGGCGAGTCCGTGTTCCTGCACAATCAACATTTCCTGCTCGGGGATTCCATCCTGGACCATGGATTCTACACATTCTACATCCATTTCTAATACCCCCGGCTCCCGCTCGCCTTGAGACGCCATCTTGCTTCTCGTGAAGGGTTAATTTAACTCGCTCGTAATTTGGAGGGAATCGGGGGTCGCTTCTCTCACCCCCGGACCGATTCCCGTGAATTTAGCCGGAGACAGGAGAGCCTGTTGTACCGCTCTCCAATACCAGTGCCGCGAGGAGGGCGATGAATTTGTATCGCACGACCTGACACCAGTGTTGCGGTTTTCGCGCCCGCCGGCGTGCTGACGGCCACGTAACTCGAATCGCGGCACGTCGCCCACCGGACGGACAATCCAGTCGTGACCCTCTCGGACTAACGCCGGGAACCAGTCACGGGTGGACCTTTCGGTCTCACCGCGATCGAGCCAATCAGCCCCCGCGTGGGATAGGGTTGCTCGCCAAATTCGACCTACCTAAGTACCCACGCGGAGGGTAGACCGGGCGATCGCACCTCGCCGCAGGTCGACTTCGGACACGGGCCACTTAAGCGACCCGTTCCGTACTATCAGAATAACCGAGCGGTGTTATCGTCGAC
>NC_140964.1:99424671-99427171 GCF_056783735.1 Eptatretus burgeri | reverse complement strand
AGGGGACGAGTGCTGTGGACAGGTGCACGGAGAGCTTGGGGGGTATAGAGGCCCCGGAGACCCTTGTGGGGACACAAATCCCCAGTGTGGTTGTCCCTGTGTGTGTGGTGCAAGGTGTGAGTGCGTCCCCGTGTGTGGAAGCGACCCCGTGTGTGAGTGGTGTGGTGGCGATGGTGCCAGAGTACGTGCTTCCCAGCACGCCGAGTGTGGATGGGGCACCGCGGGTGAGTGCCCCCGCGTGTGTGGGTGAGGCTCCGTGTGTGAGTGAGGCCGTGTGTGTGGATGAAACGGCCAGTGTGGATGAGGCACCGCGGGTGAGTGCCCCCGCGTGTGTGAGTGAGGGACGGTGTGTGGATGAGGCACCGCGGGTGAGTGCCCCCGCGCGAGTGAATGGAGCACCACGTGTGAGTGGTATGGTTTGTGCAAGGGAGACCGTGTGTGTGAGAGAGCGGTATGTGAGGGAGATGTCGGTTGGCATGCGGGAGCACGCAGCCGCGTCTCCCGGTGTGAATGTAATGGAATGGAGTGTGAGCGTCGTAACACGCAGGTGTGCGTGTGTGGAGTGGCGACGACGGCGACATGTGAGGAAAGAAAGCCGAGTAGCGGCTGTAGTTGTTTCGGGGACCATGCCGGGTTCACCCAGCAGTGAGTACGAGGTCCGTGCTGTGCAACGCACGAGGCCCCCACGTGCTCGCTTGCGAGAGTGAAGTCCCGGTCCGGAAACGCACGCGGTGGATTTGCCGATCCCGCGGACGGACAAAGTTTAGGCAGGTAAACGGATTTGGACCGGACGGGTTCTCCACGCGATCGTGTGTGTTAAGCCCCAACGGGCAAAGCACATGTGTTCGCGTGAGGAACCCCTCGAGACGTGGGGCTTGTTTTTTTTTCTGCGCACGGTGACGTCATGGCTGCACGTGGGGTTGGAATCCGGCAGGAGGGGTATCCCTGCCGGATGGTGCCGTCCAGGGAGGGACGAGGAACACGTGCAGCTGCATGACGTCGCGGGCAGGTGCAGGGTGCGCGAGCTGCGAGTTGCCGCGCAGGTGCTGCGCATGAAAAAAAAAAAAAAAGCAAGCCTCACTTTCGGGTGCACAGGATTCCTGGGCAAGGGGTGGAAGACCCCCTTGGCCTGGGCACAGGATGGAAACTAGTTAGGGGGAAGGGTTAGCTTAGTTAGACCGACTTCATGGGGCAGGGGTAAGTCCTCATGGAGTCCGTGGAATGGATTAGTTAGAGGGATGATAGCGAGATTTAGGTTGGGTAAATAATTTTTAGGACATCAGAGGACATGGACAGACTTGTGAATGTGTAGTGGGGACGTAGCTTAGCTACATAGTGTCAAAAGGAACGTGCTGTAGTTTAAGGGACGACGTGGGAGCACGAGTTAGTTAGGGGATGCAGATAGAAGGATGGCAGAGTTCAGCGGTGTGTGTGTTGAAGAGTTGTGGGTTGTGAGGTGAGTACGTGTACATGTTGAGTGAGTGAGCCCAGCGGGTCTGTGTGTATGGAGCGAATGGGGAATGCATGGTGCGATGAGTGATTGGGGGGAGGAGTGACTCCCGCCCAAGGGACCCCGGGGTCAGTGTAGAGTGAGTTAGCTGGGTTAGTCAAATTGAAAAATGGAGGTCGTTTTGTTGTTGGTGGGAAAGTAGGCTCGAGACCCATTTGGAGGGGTGCAGGAGCCCTGTTGACGGGCTTGGGAGCGTGGCTACGAAAGGTGAGTATCGCTGAGTGGGTACCCCGGGCACCAGGCTAGTCGGCCGCGGTAGGCCATGGGCCCATGGGGGGGCCGGGATAGAGTAGTGGGCACGGGTGCGCCTGCTTGGTGCGGGGGCCCGGGGCGCCATTAGCCGCGTGGGCAGTGTTGTGGGCATGGGTGACCCTCGGAAAGGGGCCCGGGAAGCCAGCCTGCCACGTGTGCGTTTCAGGGGAGGTGCCATGGGGGGCACTCCCCGGTGTTAGGGAGCTGGTAGGCTCGGAGGCAGTGTAGTGCCCGGGGGTGCCATAGCGGGAGATTCGGCAGAGGGTCGTGCCTGCCAAAGGGAGCCACGTGTCCCAGCCAGGAGACCGTGTGAGGGCACGGAGAGAAAATTGGGGGGCGAGGCCCAAAATTGTAAGGACACCAACACAGGCGACGGGAATCTGGGTTGTTAGAACCAATAGTTTAAGCGAGAGGTGCTTGTTGAAAGCCCCGGGGTAGTTTAACAGTTAAATGGTTAGGGTAGATTAGGAGATGTACCCCTCTGCACCATCCATCCCCCCGCTGTCGTTGTGGGCCGCTGGACCCACTTTGGTTATAGATCGCCGAACTCTGGGGAGGCCATCCTGAGGCTTCGTTGGGCCTCGACACAGGACGTTAGCTCTCCCTTATTCCCCTCCGGGAAGGGAACGTAGGGGTTGGGAGTAGGCTAGGTGACATGATAGGTTAGCCGAACAAGGACAGTAAAGGGGGTTAGGGGACGATTTATAGTGGGGAAGTTAAAAAAAAAAAAACCTGGGG